>NW_028142174.1:0-147722 GCF_055691185.1 Crinia signifera | reverse complement strand
TATAACCATGTGTTCTATGAATAAAACCTTGTGTTCTATTAATAGAACCCTGTGTTCTATGAATGGAACCCTGTGTTCTATGAATAGAACCCTGTGTTTTATGAATGAAACCATGTGTTCTCTGAATGGAAACATCCCGTGATCTATAAATATAACCATCTGTTCTATGAATAAAACCTTGTGTTCTATGAATAGAACCCTGTGTTCTATAAATGGAACCCTGTGTTTTATGAATAGAACCCTGTGTTTTATTAATGAAATTATGTGTTCTCTGAATGGAAACCACCCGTGATCTATAAATATAACCATGTGTTCTATGAATAAAACCTTGTGTTCTATTCATAGAACCCTGTGTCCTATGAATGGAACCCTGTGTTCTATGAATAGAACCCTGTGTTTTATGAATGAAACCATGTGTTCTCTGAATGGAAACCACCCGTGATCTATATATATAACCATCTGTTCTATGAATAAAACCTTGTGTTCTATGAATAGAACCCTGTGTTCTATAAATGGAACCCTGTGTTCTATGAATAGAACCCTGTGTTTTATGAATGAAATTATGTGTTCTCTGAAAGGAAACCACCCGTGATCTATAAATATAACCATGTTTTCTATGAATAAAACCTTGTGTTCTATTTATAGAACCCTGTGTTCTATGAATGGAACCCTGTGTTCTATGAATAGAACCATGTGTTTTATGAATGAAACCATGTGTTCTCTGAATGGAAACCACCCGTGATCTATAAATATAACCATTTTTTCTATGAATAAAACCTTGTGTTCTATGAATAGAACCCTATGTTCTATAAATGGAACCCTGTGTTCTATGAATAGAACCCTGTGTTTTATGATTGAAATTATGTGTTCTCTGAATGGAAACCACCCGTGATCTATAAATATAACCATGTGTTCTATGAATAAAACCTTGTGTTCTATTAATAGAACCCTGTGTCCTATGAATGGAACCCTGTGTTCTATGAATAGAACCCTGTGTTTTATGAATGAAACCATGTGTTCTCTGAATGGAAACCACCCGTGATCTATAAATATAACCATCTGTTCTATGAATAAAACCTTGTGTTCTATGAATAGAACCCTATGTTCTATGAATAGAACCCTGTGTTCTATAAATGGAACCCTGTGTTTTATGAATAGAACCCTGTGTTTTATTAATGAAATTATGTGTTCTCTGAATGGAAACCACCCGTGATCTATAAATATAACCATGTGATCTATGAATAAAACCTTGTGTTCTATTAATAGAACCCTGTGTCCTATGAATGAAACCCTGTGTTATATGAATAGAACCCTGTGTTTTATGAATGAAACCTTGTGTTCTCTGAATGGAAACCACCCATGATCTATAAATATAACCATCTGTTCTATGAATAAAACCTTGTGTTCTATGAATAGAACCCTGTGTTCTATAAATGGAACCCTGTGTTCTATGAATAGAACCCTGTGTTTTATGAATGAAATTATGTGTTCTCTGAATGGAAATCACCCGTGATCTATAAATATAACCATGTGTTCTATGAATAAAACCTTGTGTTCTATTAATAGAACCCTGTGTTTTATGAATGGAACCCTGTGTTCTATGAATAGAACCTTGTGTTTTATGAATGAAATTATGTGTTCTCTGAATGAAAACCACCCGTGATCTATAAATATAACCATCTGTTCTATGAATAAAACCTTGTGTTCTATGAATAGAACCCTGTGTTCTATGAATGGAACCCTGTGTTCTATGAATAGAACCCTGTGTTTTATGAATGAAACCATGTGTTCTCTGAATGGAAACCACCCGTGATCTATAAATATAACCATCTGTTCTATGAATAAAACCTTGTGTTCTATGAATAGAACCCTGTGTTCTATAAATGGAACCCTGTGTTTTATGAATAGAACCCTGTGTTTTATTAATGAAATTATGTGTTCTCTGAATGGAAACCAACCGTGATCTATAAATATAACCATGTGTTGTATGAATAAAACCTTGTGTTCTATTAATAGAACCCTGTGTCCTATGAATGGAAGCCTGTGTTCTATGAATAGAACCCTGTGTTTTATGAATGAAACCTTGTGTTCTCTGAATGGAAACCACCCGTGATCTATAAATATAACCATCTGTTCTATGAATGAAACCTTGTGTTCTATGAATAGAACCCTGTGTTCTATAAATGGAACCCTGTGTTCTATGAATAGAACCCTGTGTTTTATGAATGAAATTATGTGTTCTCTGAATGGAAATCACCCGTGATCTATAAATATAACCATGTGTTCTATGAATAAAACCTTGTGTTCTATTAATAGAACCTTGTGTTTTATGAATGGAACCCTGTGTACTATGAATAGAACCCTGTGTTTTATGAATGAAATTATGTGTTCTCTGAATGAAAACCACCCGTGATCTATTAATATAACCATGTGTTCTATGAATAAAACCTTGTGTTCTATTAATAGAACCCTGTGTTCTATGAATGGAACCCTGTGTTCTATGAATAGAACCCTGTGTTTTATGAATGAAACCATGTGTTCTCTGAATGGAAACCACCCGTGATCTATAAATATAACCATCTGTTCTATGAATAAAACCTTGTGTTCTATGAATAGAACCCTGTGTTCTATAAATGGAACCCTGTGTTTTATGAATAGAACCCTGTGTTTTATTAATGAAATTATGTGTTCTCTGAATGGAAACCACCCGTGATCTATAAATATAACCATGTGTTCTATGAATAAAACCTTGTGTTCTATTCATAGAACCCTGTGTCCTATGAATGGAACCCTGTGTTCTATGAATAGAACCCTGTGTTTTATGAATGAAACCATGTGTTCTCTGAATGGAAACCACCCGTGATCTATATATATAACCATCTGTTCTATGAATAAAACCTTGTGTTCTATGAATAGAACCCTGTGTTCTATAAATGGAACCCTGTGTTCTATGAATAGAACCCTGTGTTTTATGAATGAAATTATGTGTTCTCTGAAAGGAAACCACCCGTGATCTATAAATATAACCATGTTTTCTATGAATAAAACCTTGTGTTCTATTTATAGAACCCTGTGTTCTATGAATGGAACCCTGTGTTCTATGAATAGAACCATGTGTTTTATGAATGAAACCATGTGTTCTCTGAATGGAAACCACCCGTGATCTATAAATATAACCATTTTTTCTATGAATAAAACCTTGTGTTCTATGAATAGAACCCTATGTTCTATAAATGGAACCCTGTGTTCTATGAATAGAACCCTGTGTTTTATGATTGAAATTATGTGTTCTCTGAATGGAAACCACCCGTGATCTATAAATATAACCATGTGTTCTATGAATAAAACCTTGTGTTCTATTAATAGAACCCTGTGTCCTATGAATGGAACCCTGTGTTCTATGAATAGAACCCTGTGTTTTATGAATGAAACCATGTGTTCTCTGAATGGAAACCACCCGTGATCTATAAATATAACCATCTGTTCTATGAATAAAACCTTGTGTTCTATGAATAGAACCCTATGTTCTATGAATAGAACCCTGTGTTCTATAAATGGAACCCTGTCTTTTATGAATAGAACCCTGTGTTTTATTAATGAAATTATGTGTTCTCTGAATGGAAACCACCCGTGATCTATAAATATAACCATGTGATCTATGAATAAAACCTTGTGTTCTATTAATAGAACCCTGTGTCCTATGAATGAAACCCTGTGTTCTATGAATAGAACCCTGTGTTTTATGAATGAAACCTTGTGTTCTCTGAATGGAAACCACCCGTGATCTATAAATATAACCATCTGTTCTATGAATGAAACCTTGTGTTCTATGAATAGAACCCTGTGTTCTATAAATGGAACCCTGTGTTCTATGAATAGAACCCTGTGTTTTATGAATGAAATTATGTGTTCTCTGAATGGAAATCACCCGTGATCTATAAATATAACCATGTGTTCTATGAATAAAACCTTGTGTTCTATTAATAGAACCTTGTGTTTTATGAATGGAACCCTGTGTACTATGAATAGAACCCTGTGTTTTATGAATGAAATTATGTGTTCTCTGAATGAAAACCACCCGTGATCTATTAATATAACCATGTGTTCTATGAATAAAACCTTGTGTTCTATTAATAGAACCCTGTGTTCTATGAATGGAACCCTGTGTTCTATGAATAGAACCCTGTGTTTTATGAATGAAACCATGTGTTCTCTGAATGGAAACCACCCGTGATCTATAAATATAACCATCTGTTCTATGAATAAAACCTTGTGTTCTATGAATAGAACCCTGTGTTCTATAAATGGAACCCTGTGTTTTATGAATAGAACCCTGTGTTTTATTAATGAAATTATGTGTTCTCTGAATGGAAACCACCCGTGATCTATAAATATAACCATGTGTTCTATGAATAAAACCTTGTGTTCTATTCATAGAACCCTGTGTCCTATGAATGGAACCCTGTGTTCTATGAATAGAACCCTGTGTTTTATGAATGAAACCATGTGTTCTCTGAATGGAAACCACCCGTGATCTATATATATAACCATCTGTTCTATGAATAAAACCTTGTGTTCTATGAATAGAACCCTGTGTTCTATAAATGGAACCCTGTGGTCTATGAATAGAACCCTGTGTTTTATGAATGAAATTATGTGTTCTCTGAAAGGAAACCACCCGTGATCTATAAATATAACCATGTTTTCTATGAATAAAACCTTGTGTTCTATTTATAGAACCCTGTGTTCTATGAATGGAACCCTGTGTTCTATGAATAGAACCATGTGTTTTATGAATGAAACCATGTGTTCTCTGAATGGAAACCACCCGTGATCTATAAATATAACCATTTTTTCTATGAATAAAACCTTGTGTTCTATGAATAGAACCCTATGTTCTATAAATGGAACCCTGTGTTCTATGAATAGAACCCTGTGTTTTATGATTGAAATTATGTGTTCTCTGAATGGAAACCACCCGTGATCTATAAATATAACCATGTGTTCTATGAATAAAACCTTGTGTTCTATTAATAGAACCCTGTGTCCTATGAATGGAACCCTGTGTTCTATGAATAGAACCCTGTGTTTTATGAATGAAACCATGTGTTCTCTGAATGGAAACCACCCGTGATCTATAAATATAACCATCTGTTCTATGAATAAAACCTTGTGTTCTATGAATAGAACCCTATGTTCTATGAATAGAACCCTGTGTTCTATAAATGGAACCCTGTGTTTTATGAATAGAACCCTGTGTTTTATTAATGAAATTATGTGTTCTCTGAATGGAAACCACCCGTGATCTATAAATATAACCATGTGATCTATGAATAAAACCTTGTGTTCTATTAATAGAACCCTGTGTCCTATGAATGAAACCCTGTGTTCTATGAATAGAACCCTGTGTTTTATGAATGAAACCTTGTGTTCTCTGAATGGAAACCACCCGTGATCTATAAATATAACCATCTGTTCTATGAATGAAACCTTGTGTTCTATGAATAGAACCCTGTGTTCTATAAATGGAACCCTGTGTTCTATGAATAGAACCCTGTGTTTTATGAATGAAATTATGTGTTCTCTGAATGGAAATCACCCGTGATCTATAAATATAACCATGTGTTCTATGAATAAAACCTTGTGTTCTATTAATAGAACCTTGTGTTTTATGAATGGAACCCTGTGTACTATGAATAGAACCCTGTGTTTTATGAATGAAATTATGTGTTCTCTGAATGAAAACCACCCGTGATCTATTAATATAACCATGTGTTCTATGAATAAAACCTTGTGTTCTATTAATAGAACCCTGTGTTCTATGAATGGAACCCTGTGTTCTATGAATAGAACCCTGTGTTTTATGAATGAAACCATGTGTTCTCTGAATGGAAACATCCCGTGATCTATAAATATAACCATCTGTTCTATGAATAAAACCTTGTGTTCTATGAATAGAACCCTGTGTTCTATAAATGGAACCCTGTGTTTTATGAATAGAACCCTGTGTTTTATTAATGAAATTATGTGTTCTCTGAATGGAAACCACCCGTGATCTATAAATATAACCATGTGTTCTATGAATAAAACCTTGTGTTCTATTCATAGAACCCTGTGTCCTATGAATGGAACCCTGTGTTCTATGAATAGAACCCTGTGTTTTATGAATGAAACCATGTGTTCTCTGAATGGAAACCACCCGTGATCTATATATATAACCATCTGTTCTATGAATAAAACCTTGTGTTCTATGAATAGAACCCTGTGTTCTATAAATGGAACCCTGTGTTCTATGAATAGAACCCTGTGTTTTATGAATGAAATTATGTGTTCTCTGAAAGGAAACCACCCGTGATCTATAAATATAACCATGTTTTCTATGAATAAAACCTTGTGTTCTATTTATAGAACCCTGTGTTCTATGAATGGAACCCTGTGTTCTATGAATAGAACCATGTGTTTTATGAATGAAACCATGTGTTCTCTGAATGGAAACCACCCGTGATCTATAAATATAACCATTTTTTCTATGAATAAAACCTTGTGTTCTATGAATAGAACCCTATGTTCTATAAATGGAACCCTGTGTTCTATGAATAGAACCCTGTGTTTTATGATTGAAATTATGTGTTCTCTGAATGGAAACCACCCGTGATCTATAAATATAACCATGTGTTCTATGAATAAAACCTTGTGTTCTATTAATAGAACCCTGTGTCCTATGAATGGAACCCTGTGTTCTATGAATAGAACCCTGTGTTTTATGAATGAAACCATGTGTTCTCTGAATGGAAACCACCCGTGATCTATAAATATAACCATCTGTTCTATGAATAAAACCTTGTGTTCTATGAATAGAACCCTATGTTCTATGAATAGAACCCTGTGTTCTATAAATGGAACCCTGTGTTTTATGAATAGAACCCTGTGTTTTATTAATGAAATTATGTGTTCTCTGAATGGAAACCACCCGTGATCTATAAATATAACCATGTGATCTATGAATAAAACCTTGTGTTCTATTAATAGAACCCTGTGTCCTATGAATGAAACCCTGTGTTCTATGAATAGAACCCTGTGTTTTATGAATGAAACCTTGTGTTCTCTGAATGGAAACCACCCGTGATCTATAAATATAACCATCTGTTCTATGAATAAAACCTTGTGTTCTATGAATAGAACCCTGTGTTCTATAAATGGAACCCTGTGTTCTATGAATAGAACCCTGTGTTTTATGAATGAAATTATGTGTTCTCTGAATGGAAATCACCCGTGATCTATAAATATAACCATGTGTTCTATGAATAAAACCTTGTGTTCTATTAATAGAACCCTGTGTTTTATGAATGGAACCCTGTGTTCTATGAATAGAACCCTGTGTTTTATGAATGAAACCATGTGTTCTCTGAATGGAAACCACCCGTGATCTATAAATATAACCATCTATTCTATGAATAAAACCTTGTGTTCTATGAAAAGAACCCTGTGTTCTATAAATGGAACCCTGTGTTCTATGAATAGAACCCTGTGTTTTATGATTGAAATTATGTGTTCTCTGAATGGAAACCACCCGTGATCTATAAATATAACCATGTGTTCTATGAATAAAACCTTGTGTTCTATTAATAGAACCCTGTGTCCTATGAATGGAACCCTGTGTTCTATGAATAGAACTCTGTGTTTTATGAATGAAACCATGTGTTCTCTAAATGGAAACCACCCTTGATCTATAAATATAACCATCTGTTCTATGAATAAAACCTTGTGTTCTATGAATAGAACCCTATGTTCTATAAATGGAACCCTGTGTTCTATGAATAGAACCCTGTGTTTTATGATTGAAATTATGTGTTCTCTGAATGGAAACCACCCGTGATCTATAAATATAACCATGTGTTCTATGAATAAAACCTTGTGTTCTATGAATAGAACCCTGTGTTCTATGAATGGAACCCTGTGTTCTATGAATAGAACCCTGTGTTTTATGAATGAAACCATGTGTTCTCTGAATGGAAACCACCCGTGATCTATAAATATAACCATCTGTTCTATGAATAAAACCTTGTGTTCTATGAATAGAACCCTGTGTTCTATAAATGGAACCCTGTGTTTTATGAATAGAACCCTGTGTTTTATTAATGAAATTATGTGTTCTCTGAATGAAAACCACCCGTGATCTATAAATATAACCATGTGTTCAATGAATAAAACCTTGTGTTCTATTAATAGAACCCTGTGTTCTATGAATGGAACCCTGTGTTCTATGAATAGAACCCTGTGTTTTATGAATGAAACCATGTGTTCTCTGAATGGAAACCACCCGTGATCTATAAATATAACCATCTGTTCTATGAATAAAACCTTGTGTTCTATGAAAAGAACCCTGTGTTCTATAAATGGAACCCTGTGTTCTATGAATAGAACCCTGTGTTTTATGAATGAAACCATGTGTTCTCTAAATGGAAACCACCCTTGATCTATAAATATAACCATCTGTTCTATGAATAAAACCTTGTGTTCTATGAATAGAACCCTATGTTCTATAAATGGAACCCTGTGTTCTATGAATAGAACCCTGTGTTTTATGATTGAAATTATGTGTTCTCTGAATGGAAACCACCCGTGATCTATAAATATAACCATGTGTTCTATGAATAAAACCTTGTGTTCTATGAATAGAACCCTGTGTTCTATGAATGGAACCCTGTGTTCTATGAATAGAACCCTGTGTTTTATGAATGAAACCATGTGTTCTCTGAATGGAAACCACCCGTGATCTATAAATATAACCATCTGTTCTATGAATAAAACCTTGTGTTCTATGAATAGAACCCTGTGTTCTATAAATGGAACCCTGTGTTTTATGAATAGAACCCTGTGTTTTATTAATGAAATTATGTGTTCTCTGAATGGAAACCACCCGTGATCTATAAATATAACCATGTTTTCTATGAATAAAACCTTGTGTTCTATTTATAGAACCCTGTGTTCTTTGAATGGAACCCTGTGTTCTATGAATAGAACCCTGTGTTTTATGAATGAAACCATGTGTTCTCTGAATGGAAACCACCTGTGATCTATAAATATAACCATCTGTTCTATGAATAAAACCTTGTGTTCTATGAATAGAACCCTGTGTTCTATAAATGGAACCCTGTGTTTTATGAATAGAACCCTGTGTTTTATTAATGAAATTATGTGTTCTCTGAATGGAAACCACCCGTGATCTATAAATATAACCATGTGTTCTATGAATAAAACCTTGTGTTCTATTCATAGAACCCTGTGTCCTATTAATGGAACCCTGTGTTCTATGAATAGAACCCTGTGTTTTATGAATGAAACCATGTGTTCTCTAAATGGAAACCACCCGTGATCTATAAATATAACCATCTGTTCTATGAATAAAACCTTGTGTTCTATAAATAGAACAATATGTTCTATAAATGGAACCCTGTGTTCTATGAATAGAACCCTGTGTTTTATGATTGAAATGATGTGTTCTCTGAATGGAAACCACTCGTGATCTATAAATATAACCATGTGTTCTATGAATAAAACCTTGTGTTCTATTAATAGAACCCTGTGTTCTATGAATGGAACCCTGTGTTCTATGAATAGAACCCTGTGTTTTATGAATGAAATTATGTGTTCTCTGAATGAAAACCACCCGTGATCTATTAATATAACCATGTGTTCTATGAATAAAACCTTGTGTTCTATTAATATAACCCTGTGTTCTATGAATGGAACCCTGTGTTCTATGAATAGAACCCTGTGTTTTATGAATGAAACCATGTGTTCTCTGAATGGAAACCACCCGTGATCTATAAATATAACCATCTGTTCTATGAATAAAACCTTGTGTTCTATGAATAGAACCCTGTGTTCTATAAATGGAACCCTGTGTTTTATGAATAGAACCCTGTGTTTTATTAATGAAATTATGTGTTCTCTGAATGGAAACCACCCGTGATCTATAAATATAACCATGTGTTCTATGAATAAAACCTTGTGTTCTATTCATAGAACCCTGTGTCCTATGAATGGAACCCTGTGTTCTATGAATAGAACCCTGTGTTTTATGAATGAAACCATGTGTTCTCTGAATGGAAACCACCCGTGATCTATATATATAACCATCTGTTCTATGAATAAAACCTTGTGTTCTATGAATAGAACCCTGTGTTCTATAAATGGAACCCTGTGGTCTATGAATAGAACCCTGTGTTTTATGAATGAAATTATGTGTTCTCTGAAAGGAAACCACCCGTGATCTATAAATATAACCATGTTTTCTATGAATAAAACCTTGTGTTCTATTTATAGAACCCTGTGTTCTATGAATGGAACCCTGTGTTCTATGAATAGAACCATGTGTTTTATGAATGAAACCATGTGTTCTCTGAATGGAAACCACCCGTGATCTATAAATATAACCATTTTTTCTATGAATAAAACCTTGTGTTCTATGAATAGAACCCTATGTTCTATAAATGGAACCCTGTGTTCTATGAATAGAACCCTGTGTTTTATGATTGAAATTATGTGTTCTCTGAATGGAAACCACCCGTGATCTATAAATATAACCACGTGTTCTATGAATAAAACCTTGTGTTCTATTAATAGAACCCTGTGTCCTATGAATGGAACCCTGTGTTCTATGAATAGAACCCTGTGTTTTATGAATGAAATTATGTGTTCTCTGAATGGAAATCACCCGTGATCTATAAATATAACCATGTGTTCTATGAATAAAACCTTGTGTTCTATTAATAGAACCTTGTGTTTTATGAATGGAACCCTGTGTACTATGAATAGAACCCTGTGTTTTATGAATGAAATTATGTGTTCTCTGAATGAAAACCACCTGTGATCTATTAATATAACCATGTGTTCTATGAATAAAACCTTGTGTTCTATTAATAGAACCCTGTGTTCTATGAATGGAACCCTGTGTTCTATGAATATAACCCTGTGTTTTATGAATGAAACCATGTGTTCTCTGAATGGAAACCACCCGTGATCTATAAATATAACCATCTGTTCTATGAATAAAACCTTGTGTTCTATGAATAGAACCCTGTGTTCTATAAATGGAACCCTGTGTTTTATGAATAGAACCCTGTGTTTTATTAATGAAATTATGTGTTCTCTGAATGGAAACCACCCGTGATCTATAAATATAACCATGTGTTCTATGAATAAAACCTTGTGTTCTATTCATAGAACCCTGTGTCCTATGAATGGAACCCTGTGTTCTATGAATAGAACCCTGTGTTTTATGAATGAAACCATGTGTTCTCTGAATGGAAACCACCCGTGATCTATATATATAACCATCTGTTCTATGAATAAAACCTTGTGTTCTATGAATAGAACCCTGTGTTCTATAAATGGAACCCTGTGTTCTATGAATAGAACCCTGTGTTTTATGAATGAAATTATGTGTTCTCTGAAAGGAAACCACCCGTGATCTATAAATATAACCATGTTTTCTATGAATAAAACCTTGTGTTCTATTTATAGAACCCTGTGTTCTATGAATGGAACCCTGTGTTCTATGAATAGAACCATGTGTTTTATGAATGAAACCATGTGTTCTCTGAATGGAAACCACCCGTGATCTATAAATATAACCATTTTTTCTATGAATAAAACCTTGTGTTCTATGAATAGAACCCTATGTTCTATAAATGGAACCCTGTGTTCTATGAATAGAACCCTGTGTTTTATGATTGAAATGATGTGTTCTCTGAATGGAAACCACCCGTGATCTATAAATATAACCATGTGTTCTATGAATAAAACCTTGTGTTCTATTAATAGAACCCTGTGTCCTATGAATGGAACCCTGTGTTCTATGAATAGAACCCTGTGTTTTATGAATGAAACCATGTGTTCTCTGAATGGAAACCACCCGTGATCTATAAATATAACCATCTGTTCTATGAATAAAACCTTGTGTTCTATGAATAGAACCCTATGTTCTATGAATAGAACCCTGTGTTCTATAAATGGAACCCTGTGTTTTATGAATAGAACCCTGTGTTTTATTAATGAAATTATGTGTTCTCTGAATGGAAAACACCCGTGATCTATAAATATAACCATGTGATCTATGAATAAAACCTTGTGTTCTATTAATAGAACCCTGTGTCCTATGAATGAAACCCTGTGTTCTATGAATAGAACCCTGTGTTTTATGAATGAAACCATGTGTTCTCTGAATGGAAACCACCCGTGATCTATAAATATAACCATCTGTTCTATGAATAAAACCTTGTGTTCTATGAATAGAACCCTATGTTCTATGAATAGAACCCTGTGTTCTATAAATGGAACCCTGTGTTTTATGAATAGAACCCTGTGTTTTATTAATGAAATTATGTGTTCTCTGAATGGAAACCACCCGTGATCTATAAATATAACCATGTGATCTATGAATAAAACCTTGTGTTCTATTAATAGAACCCTGTGTCCTATGAATGAAACCCTGTGTTCTATGAATAGAACCCTGTGTTTTATGAATGAAACCTTGTGTTCTCTGAATGGAAACCACCCGTGATCTATAAATATAACCATCTGTTCTATGAATAAAACCTTGTGTTCTATGAATAGAACCCTGTGTTCTATAAATGGAACCCTGTGTTCTATGAATAGAACCCTGTGTTTTATGAATGAAATTATGTGTTCTCTGAATGGAAATCACCCGTGATCTATAAATATAACCATGTGTTCTATGAATAAAACCTTGTGTTCTATTAATAGAACCCTGTGTTTTATGAATGGAACCCTGTGTTCTATGAATAGAACCTTGTGTTTTATGAATGAAATTATGTGTTCTCTGAATGAAAACCACCCGTGATCTATAAATATAACCATGTGTTCAATGAATAAAACCTTGTGTTCTATTAATAGAACCCTGTGTTCTATGAATGGAACCCTGTGTTCTATGAATAGAACCCTGTGTTTTATGAATGAAACCATGTGTTCTCTGAATGGAAACCACCCGTGATCTATAAATATAACCATCTGTTCTATGAATAAAACCTTGTGTTCTATGAAAAGAACCCTGTGTTCTATAAATGGAACCCTGTGTTCTATGAATAGAACCCTGTGTTTTATGAATGAAACCATGTGTTCTCTGAATGGAAACCACCCGTGATCTATAAATATAACCATTTTTTCTATGAATAAAACCTTGTGTTCTATGAATAGAACCTTATGTTCTATAAATGGAACCCTGTGTTCTATGAATAGAACCCTGTGTTTTATGATTGAAATTATGTGTTCTCTGAATGGAAACCACCCGTGATCTATAAATATAACCATGTGTTCTATGAATAAAACCTTGTGTTCTATTAATAGAACCCTGTGTTCTATGAATGGGACACTGTGTTCTATGAATAGAACCCTGTGTTTTATGAATGAAACCATGTGTTCTCTGAATGGAAACCACCCGTGATCTATAAATATAACCATGTGTTCTATGAATAAAACCTTGTGTTCTATTAATAGAACCCTGTGTTCTATGAATGGAACCCTGTGTTCTATGAATAGAACCCTGTGTTTTATGAATGAAATTATGTGTTCTCTGAATGAAAACCACCCGTGATCTATAAATATAACCATCTGTTCTATGAATAAAACCTTGTGTTCTATGAATAGAACCCTGTGTTCTATGAATGGAACCCTGTGTTCTATGAATAGAACCCTGTGTTTTATGAATGAAACCATGTGTTCTCTGAATGGAAACCACCCGTGATCTATAAATATAACCATCTGTTCTATGAATAAAACCTTGTGTTCTATGAATAGAACCCTGTGTTCTATAAATGGAACCCTGTGTTTTATGAATAGAACCCTGTGTTTTATTAATGAAATTATGTGTTCTCTGAATGGAAACCAACCGTGATCTATAAATATAACCATGTGTTGTATGAATAAAACCTTGTGTTCTATTAATAGAACCCTGTGTCCTATGAATGGAAGCCTGTGTTCTATGAATAGAACCCTGTGTTTTATGAATGAAACCTTGTGTTCTCTGAATGGAAACCACCCGTGATCTATAAATATAACCATCTGTTCTATGAATGAAACCTTGTGTTCTATGAATAGAACCCTGTGTTCTATAAATGGAACCCTGTGTTCTATGAATAGAACCCTGTGTTTTATGAATGAAATTATGTGTTCTCTGAATGGAAATCACCCGTGATCTATAAATATAACCATGTGTTCTATGAATAAAACCTTGTGTTCTATTAATAGAACCTTGTGTTTTATGAATGGAACCCTGTGTACTATGAATAGAACCCTGTGTTTTATGAATGAAATTATGTGTTCTCTGAATGAAAACCACCCGTGATCTATTAATATAACCATGTGTTCTATGAATAAAACCTTGTGTTCTATTAATAGAACCCTGTGTTCTATGAATGGAACCCTGTGTTCTATGAATAGAACCCTGTGTTTTATGAATGAAACCATGTGTTCTCTGAATGGAAACCACCCGTGATCTATAAATATAACCATCTGTTCTATGAATAAAACCTTGTGTTCTATGAATAGAACCCTGTGTTCTATAAATGGAACCCTGTGTTTTATGAATAGAACCCTGTGTTTTATTAATGAAATTATGTGTTCTCTGAATGGAAACCACCCGTGATCTATAAATATAACCATGTGTTCTATGAATAAAACCTTGTGTTCTATTCATAGAACCCTGTGTCCTATGAATGGAACCCTGTGTTCTATGAATAGAACCCTGTGTTTTATGAATGAAACCATGTGTTCTCTGAATGGAAACCACCCGTGATCTATATATATAACCATCTGTTCTATGAATAAAACCTTGTGTTCTATGAATAGAACCCTGTGTTCTATAAATGGAACCCTGTGTTCTATGAATAGAACCCTGTGTTTTATGAATGAAATTATGTGTTCTCTGAAAGGAAACCACCCGTGATCTATAAATATAACCATGTTTTCTATGAATAAAACCTTGTGTTCTATTTATAGAACCCTGTGTTCTATAAATGGAACCCTGTGTTCTATGAATAGAACCATGTGTTTTATGAATGAAACCATGTGTTCTCTGAATGGAAACCACCCGTGATCTATAAATATAACCATTTTTTCTATGAATAAAACCTTGTGTTCTATGAATAGAACCCTATGTTCTATAAATGGAACCCTGTGTTCTATGAATAGAACCCTGTGTTTTATGATTGAAATTATGTGTTCTCTGAATGGAAACCACCCGTGATCTATAAATATAACCATGTGTTCTATGAATAAAACCTTGTGTTCTATTAATAGAACCCTGTGTCCTATGAATGGAACCCTGTGTTCTATGAATAGAACCCTGTGTTTTATGAATGAAACCATGTGTTCTCTGAATGGAAACCACCCGTGATCTATAAATATAACCATCTGTTCTATGAATAAAACCTTGTGTTCTATGAATAGAACCCTATGTTCTATGAATAGAACCCTGTGTTCTATAAATGGAACCCTGTCTTTTATGAATAGAACCCTGTGTTTTATTAATGAAATTATGTGTTCTCTGAATGGAAACCACCCGTGATCTATAAATATAACCATGTGATCTATGAATAAAACCTTGTGTTCTATTAATAGAACCCTGTGTCCTATGAATGAAACCCTGTGTTCTATGAATAGAACCCTGTGTTTTATGAATGAAACCTTGTGTTCTCTGAATGGAAACCACCCGTGATCTATAAATATAACCATCTGTTCTATGAATGAAACCTTGTGTTCTATGAATAGAACCCTGTGTTCTATAAATGGAACCCTGTGTTTTATGAATAGAACCCTGTGTTTTATTAATGAAATTATGTGTTCTCTGAATGGAAACCACCCGTGATCTATAAATATAACCATGTGTTCTATGAATAAAACCTTGTGTTCTATTCATAGAACCCTGTGTCCTATGAATGGAACCCTGTGTTCTATGAATAGAACCCTGTGTTTTATGAATGAAACCATGTGTTCTCTGAATGGAAACCACCCGTGATATATATATATAACCATCTGTTCTATGAATAAAACCTTGTGTTCTATGAATAGAACCCTGTGTTCTATAAATGGAACCCTGTGGTCTATGAATAGAACCCTGTGTTTTATGAATGAAATTATGTGTTCTCTGAAAGGAAACCACCCGTGATCTATAAATATAACCATGTTTTCTATGAATAAAACCTTGTGTTCTATTTATAGAACCCTGTGTTCTATGAATGGAACCCTGTGTTCTATGAATAGAACCATGTGTTTTATGAATGAAACCATGTGTTCTCTGAATGGAAACCACCCGTGATCTATAAATATAACCATTTTTTCTATGAATAAAACCTTGTGTTCTATGAATAGAACCCTATGTTCTATAAATGGAACCCTGTGTTCTATGAATAGAACCCTGTGTTTTATGATTGAAATTATGTGTTCTCTGAATGGAAACCACCCGTGATCTATAAATATAACCATGTGTTCTATGAATAAAACCTTGTGTTCTATTAATAGAACCCTGTGTCCTATGAATGGAACCCTGTGTTCTATGAATAGAACCCTGTGTTTTATGAATGAAACCATGTGTTCTCTGAATGGAAACCACCCGTGATCTATAAATATAACCATCTGTTCTATGAATAAAACCTTGTGTTCTATGAATAGAACCCTATGTTCTATGAATAGAACCCTGTGTTCTATAAATGGAACCCTGTGTTTTATGAATAGAACCCTGTGTTTTATTAATGAAATTATGTGTTCTCTGAATGGAAACCACCCGTGATCTATAAATATAACCATGTGATCTATGAATAAAACCTTGTGTTCTATTAATAGAACCCTGTGTCCTATGAATGAAACCCTGTGTTCTATGAATAGAACCCTGTGTTTTATGAATGAAACCTTGTGTTCTCTGAATGGAAACCACCCGTGATCTATAAATATAACCATCTGTTCTATGAATGAAACCTTGTGTTCTATGAATAGAACCCTGTGTTCTATAAATGGAACCCTGTGTTCTATGAATAGAACCCTGTGTTTTATGAATGAAATTATGTGTTCTCTGAATGGAAATCACCCGTGATCTATAAATATAACCATGTGTTCTATGAATAAAACCTTGTGTTCTATTAATAGAACCTTGTGTTTTATGAATGGAACCCTGTGTACTATGAATAGAACCCTGTGTTTTATGAATGAAATTATGTGTTCTCTGAATGAAAACCACCCGTGATCTATTAATATAACCATGTGTTCTATGAATAAAACCTTGTGTTCTATTAATAGAACCCTGTGTTCTATGAATGGAACCCTGTGTTCTATGAATAGAACCCTGTGTTTTATGAATGAAACCATGTGTTCTCTGAATGGAAACATCCCGTGATCTATAAATATAACCATCTGTTCTATGAATAAAACCTTGTGTTCTATGAATAGAACCCTGTGTTCTATAAATGGAACCCTGTGTTTTATGAATAGAACCCTGTGTTTTATTAATGAAATTATGTGTTCTCTGAATGGAAACCACCTGTGATCTATAAATATAACCATGTGTTCTATGAATAAAACCTTGTGTTCTATTCATAGAACCCTGTGTCCTATGAATGGAACCCTGTGTTCTATGAATAGAACCCTGTGTTTTATGAATGAAACCATGTGTTCTCTGAATGGAAACCACCCGTGATCTATATATATAACCATCTGTTCTATGAATAAAACCTTGTGTTCTATGAATAGAACCCTGTGTTCTATAAATGGAACCCTGTGTTCTATGAATAGAACCCTGTGTTTTATGAATGAAATTATGTGTTCTCTGAAAGGAAACCACCCGTGATCTATAAATATAACCATGTTTTCTATGAATAAAACCTTGTGTTCTATTTATAGAACCCTGTGTTCTATGAATGGAACCCTGTGTTCTATGAATAGAACCATGTGTTTTATGAATGAAACCATGTGTTCTCTGAATGGAAACCACCCGTGATCTATAAATATAACCATTTTTTCTATGAATAAAACCTTGTGTTCTATGAATAGAACCCTATGTTCTATAAATGGAACCCTGTGTTCTATGAATAGAACCCTGTGTTTTATGATTGAAATTATGTGTTCTCTGAATGGAAACCACCCGTGATCTATAAATATAACCATGTGTTCTATGAATAAAACCTTGTGTTCTATTAATAGAACCCTGTGTCCTATGAATGGAACCCTGTGTTCTATGAATAGAACCCTGTGTTTTATGAATGAAACCATGTGTTCTCTGAATGGAAACCACCCGTGATCTATAAATATAACCATCTGTTCTATGAATAAAACCTTGTGTTCTATGAATAGAACCCTATGTTCTATGAATAGAACCCTGTGTTCTATAAATGGAACCCTGTGTTTTATGAATAGAACCCTGTGTTTTATTAATGAAATTATGTGTTCTCTGAATGGAAACCACCCGTGATCTATAAATATAACCATGTGATCTATGAATAAAACCTTGTGTTCTATTAATAGAACCCTGTGTCCTATGAATGAAACCCTGTGTTCTATGAATAGAACCCTGTGTTTTATGAATGAAACCTTGTGTTCTCTGAATGGAAACCACCCGTGATCTATAAATATAACCATCTGTTCTATGAATAAAACCTTGTGTTCTATGAATAGAACCCTGTGTTCTATAAATGGAACCCTGTGTTCTATGAATAGAACCCTGTGTTTTATGAATGAAATTATGTGTTCTCTGAATGGAAATCACCCGTGATCTATAAATATAACCATGTGTTCTATGAATAAAACCTTGTGTTCTATTAATAGAACCCTGTGTTTTATGAATGGAACCCTGTGTTCTATGAATAGAACCTTGTGTTTTATGAATGAAATTATGTGTTCTCTGAATGAAAACCACCCGTGATCTATAAATATAACCATCTGTTCTATGAATAAAACCTTGTGTTCTATGAATAGAACCCTGTGTTCTATGAATGGAACCCTGTGTTCTATGAATAGAACCCTGTGTTTTATGAATGAAACCATGTGTTCTCTGAATGGAAACCACCCGTGATCTATAAATATAACCATCTGTTCTATGAATAAAACCTTGTGTTCTATGAATAGAACCCTGTGTTCTATAAATGGAACCCTGTGTTTTATGAATAGAACCCTGTGTTTTATTAATGAAATTATGTGTTCTCTGAATGGAAACCAACCGTGATCTATAAATATAACCATGTGTTGTATGAATAAAACCTTGTGTTCTATTAATAGAACCCTGTGTCCTATGAATGGAAGCCTGTGTTCTATGAATAGAACCCTGTGTTTTATGAATGAAACCTTGTGTTCTCTGAATGGAAACCACCCGTGATCTATAAATATAACCATCTGTTCTATGAATGAAACCTTGTGTTCTATGAATAGAACCCTGTGTTCTATAAATGGAACCCTGTGTTCTATGAATAGAACCCTGTGTTTTATGAATGAAATTATGTGTTCTCTGAATGGAAATCACCCGTGATCTATAAATATAACCATGTGTTCTATGAATAAAACCTTGTGTTCTATTAATAGAACCTTGTGTTTTATGAATGGAACCCTGTGTACTATGAATAGAACCCTGTGTTTTATGAATGAAATTATGTGTTCTCTGAATGAAAACCACCCGTGATCTATTAATATAACCATGTGTTCTATGAATAAAACCTTGTGTTCTATTAATAGAACCCTGTGTTCTATGAATGGAACCCTGTGTTCTATGAATAGAACCCTGTGTTTTATGAATGAAACCATGTGTTCTCTGAATGGAAACCACCCGTGATCTATAAATATAACCATCTGTTCTATGAATAAAACCTTGTGTTCTATGAATAGAACCCTGTGTTCTATAAATGGAACCCTGTGTTTTATGAATAGAACCCTGTGTTTTATTAATGAAATTATGTGTTCTCTGAATGGAAACCACCCGTGATCTATAAATATAACCATGTGTTCTATGAATAAAACCTTGTGTTCTATTCATAGAACCCTGTGTCCTATGAATGGAACCCTGTGTTCTATGAATAGAACCCTGTGTTTTATGAATGAAACCATGTGTTCTCTGAATGGAAACCACCCGTGATCTATATATATAACCATCTGTTCTATGAATAAAACCTTGTGTTCTATGAATAGAACCCTGTGTTCTATAAATGGAACCCTGTGTTCTATGAATAGAACCCTGTGTTTTATGAATGAAATTATGTGTTCTCTGAAAGGAAACCACCCGTGATCTATAAATATAACCATGTTTTCTATGAATAAAACCTTGTGTTCTATTTATAGAACCCTGTGTTCTATGAATGGAACCCTGTGTTCTATGAATAGAACCATGTGTTTTATGAATGAAACCATGTGTTCTCTGAATGGAAACCACCCGTGATCTATAAATATAACCATTTTTTCTATGAATAAAACCTTGTGTTCTATGAATAGAACCCTATGTTCTATAAATGGAACCCTGTGTTCTATGAATAGAACCCTGTGTTTTATGATTGAAATTATGTGTTCTCTGAATGGAAACCACCCGTGATCTATAAATATAACCATGTGTTCTATGAATAAAACCTTGTGTTCTATTAATAGAACCCTGTGTCCTATGAATGGAACCCTGTGTTCTATGAATAGAACCCTGTGTTTTATGAATGAAACCATGTGTTCTCTGAATGGAAACCACCCGTGATCTATAAATATAACCATCTGTTCTATGAATAAAACCTTGTGTTCTATGAATAGAACCCTATGTTCTATGAATAGAACCCTGTGTTCTATAAATGGAACCCTGTCTTTTATGAATAGAACCCTGTGTTTTATTAATGAAATTATGTGTTCTCTGAATGGAAACCACCCGTGATCTATAAATATAACCATGTGATCTATGAATAAAACCTTGTGTTCTATTAATAGAACCCTGTGTCCTATGAATGAAACCCTGTGTTCTATGAATAGAACCCTGTGTTTTATGAATGAAACCTTGTGTTCTCTGAATGGAAACCACCCGTGATCTATAAATATAACCCTGTGTTCTATAAATGGAACCCTGTGTTCTATGAATAGAACCCTGTGTTTTATGAATGAAATTATGTGTTCTCTGAATGGAAATCACCCGTGATCTATAAATATAACCATGTGTTCTATGAATAA
This sequence comes from Crinia signifera, assembly GCF_055691185.1. Taxonomy (NCBI): domain Eukaryota; kingdom Metazoa; phylum Chordata; class Amphibia; order Anura; family Myobatrachidae; genus Crinia; species Crinia signifera. The sequence goes on along the minus strand of NW_028142174.1, from coordinate 126,530 downwards.
AACCTTGTGTTCTATTAATAGAACCTTGTGTTTTATGAATGGAACCCTGTGTACTATGAATAGAACCCTGTGTTTTATGAATGAAATTATGTGTTCTCTGAATGAAAACCACCCGTGATCTATTAATATAACCATGTGTTCTATGAATAAAACCTTGTGTTCTATTAATAGAACCCTGTGTTCTATGAATGGAACCCTGTGTTCTATGAATAGAACCCTGTGTTTTATGAATGAAACCATGTGTTCTCTGAATGGAAACCACCCGTGATCTATAAATATAACCATCTGTTCTATGAATAAAACCTTGTGTTCTATGAATAGAACCCTGTGTTCTATAAATGGAACCCTGTGTTTTATGAATAGAACCCTGTGTTTTATTAATGAAATTATGTGTTCTCTGAATGGAAACCACCCGTGATCTATAAATATAACCATGTGTTCTATGAATAAAACCTTGTGTTCTATTCATAGAACCCTGTGTCCTATGAATGGAACCCTGTGTTCTATGAATAGAACCCTGTGTTTTATGAATGAAACCATGTGTTCTCTGAATGGAAACCACCCGTGATCTATATATATAACCATCTGTTCTATGAATAAAACCTTGTGTTCTATGAATAGAACCCTGTGTTCTATAAATGGAACCCTGTGGTCTATGAATAGAACCCTGTGTTTTATGAATGAAATTATGTGTTCTCTGAAAGGAAACCACCCGTGATCTATAAATATAACCATGTTTTCTATGAATAAAACCTTGTGTTCTATTTATAGAACCCTGTGTTCTATGAATGGAACCCTGTGTTCTATGAATAGAACCATGTGTTTTATGAATGAAACCATGTGTTCTCTGAATGGAAACCACCCGTGATCTATAAATATAACCATTTTTTCTATGAATAAAACCTTGTGTTCTATGAATAGAACCCTATGTTCTATAAATGGAACCCTGTGTTCTATGAATAGAACCCTGTGTTTTATGATTGAAATTATGTGTTCTCTGAATGGAAACCACCCGTGATCTATAAATATAACCATGTGTTCTATGAATAAAACCTTGTGTTCTATTAATAGAACCCTGTGTCCTATGAATGGAACCCTGTGTTCTATGAATAGAACCCTGTGTTTTATGAATGAAACCATGTGTTCTCTGAATGGAAACCACCCGTGATCTATAAATATAACCATCTGTTCTATGAATAAAACCTTGTGTTCTATGAATAGAACCCTATGTTCTATGAATAGAACCCTGTGTTCTATAAATGGAACCCTGTGTTTTATGAATAGAACCCTGTGTTTTATTAATGAAATTATGTGTTCTCTGAATGGAAACCACCCGTGATCTATAAATATAACCATGTGATCTATGAATAAAACCTTGTGTTCTATTAATAGAACCCTGTGTCCTATGAATGAAACCCTGTGTTCTATGAATAGAACCCTGTGTTTTATGAATGAAACCTTGTGTTCTCTGAATGGAAACCACCCGTGATCTATAAATATAACCATCTGTTCTATGAATGAAACCTTGTGTTCTATGAATAGAACCCTGTGTTCTATAAATGGAACCCTGTGTTCTATGAATAGAACCCTGTGTTTTATGAATGAAATTATGTGTTCTCTGAATGGAAATCACCCGTGATCTATAAATATAACCATGTGTTCTATGAATAAAACCTTGTGTTCTATTAATAGAACCTTGTGTTTTATGAATGGAACCCTGTGTACTATGAATAGAACCCTGTGTTTTATGAATGAAATTATGTGTTCTCTGAATGAAAACCACCCGTGATCTATTAATATAACCATGTGTTCTATGAATAAAACCTTGTGTTCTATTAATAGAACCCTGTGTTCTATGAATGGAACCCTGTGTTCTATGAATAGAACCCTGTGTTTTATGAATGAAACCATGTGTTCTCTGAATGGAAACATCCCGTGATCTATAAATATAACCATCTGTTCTATGAATAAAACCTTGTGTTCTATGAATAGAACCCTGTGTTCTATAAATGGAACCCTGTGTTTTATGAATAGAACCCTGTGTTTTATTAATGAAATTATGTGTTCTCTGAATGGAAACCACCCGTGATCTATAAATATAACCATGTGTTCTATGAATAAAACCTTGTGTTCTATTCATAGAACCCTGTGTCCTATGAATGGAACCCTGTGTTCTATGAATAGAACCCTGTGTTTTATGAATGAAACCATGTGTTCTCTGAATGGAAACCACCCGTGATCTATATATATAACCATCTGTTCTATGAATAAAACCTTGTGTTCTATGAATAGAACCCTGTGTTCTATAAATGGAACCCTGTGTTCTATGAATAGAACCCTGTGTTTTATGAATGAAATTATGTGTTCTCTGAAAGGAAACCACCCGTGATCTATAAATATAACCATGTTTTCTATGAATAAAACCTTGTGTTCTATTTATAGAACCCTGTGTTCTATGAATGGAACCCTGTGTTCTATGAATAGAACCATGTGTTTTATGAATGAAACCATGTGTTCTCTGAATGGAAACCACCCGTGATCTATAAATATAACCATTTTTTCTATGAATAAAACCTTGTGTTCTATGAATAGAACCCTATGTTCTATAAATGGAACCCTGTGTTCTATGAATAGAACCCTGTGTTTTATGATTGAAATTATGTGTTCTCTGAATGGAAACCACCCGTGATCTATAAATATAACCATGTGTTCTATGAATAAAACCTTGTGTTCTATTAATAGAACCCTGTGTCCTATGAATGGAACCCTGTGTTCTATGAATAGAACCCTGTGTTTTATGAATGAAACCATGTGTTCTCTGAATGGAAACCACCCGTGATCTATAAATATAACCATCTGTTCTATGAATAAAACCTTGTGTTCTATGAATAGAACCCTATGTTCTATGAATAGAACCCTGTGTTCTATAAATGGAACCCTGTGTTTTATGAATAGAACCCTGTGTTTTATGATTGAAATTATGTGTTCTCTGAATGGAAACCACCCGTGATCTATAAATATAACCATGTGTTCTATGAATAAAACCTTGTGTTCTATTAATAGAACCCTGTGTCCTATGAATGGAACCCTGTGTTCTATGAATAGAACTCTGTGTTTTATGAATGAAACCATGTGTTCTCTAAATGGAAACCACCCTTGATCTATAAATATAACCATCTGTTCTATGAATAAAACCTTGTGTTCTATGAATAGAACCCTATGTTCTATAAATGGAACCCTGTGTTCTATGAATAGAACCCTGTGTTTTATGATTGAAATTATGTGTTCTCTGAATGGAAACCACCCGTGATCTATAAATATAACCATGTGTTCTATGAATAAAACCTTGTGTTCTATGAATAGAACCCTGTGTTCTATGAATGGAACCCTGTGTTCTATGAATAGAACCCTGTGTTTTATGAATGAAACCATGTGTTCTCTGAATGGAAACCACCCGTGATCTATAAATATAACCATCTGTTCTATGAATAAAACCTTGTGTTCTATGAATAGAACCCTGTGTTCTATAAATGGAACCCTGTGTTTTATGAATAGAACCCTGTGTTTTATTAATGAAATTATGTGTTCTCTGAATGAAAACCACCCGTGATCTATAAATATAACCATGTGTTCAATGAATAAAACCTTGTGTTCTATTAATAGAACCCTGTGTTCTATGAATGGAACCCTGTGTTCTATGAATAGAACCCTGTGTTTTATGAATGAAACCATGTGTTCTCTGAATGGAAACCACCCGTGATCTATAAATATAACCATCTGTTCTATGAATAAAACCTTGTGTTCTATGAAAAGAACCCTGTGTTCTATAAATGGAACCCTGTGTTCTATGAATAGAACCCTGTGTTTTATGAATGAAACCATGTGTTCTCTGAATGGAAACCACCCGTGATCTATAAATATAACCATCTGTTCTATGAATAAAACCTTGTGTTCTATGAAAAGAACCCTATGTTCTATAAATGGAACCCTGTGTTCTATGAATAGAACCCTGTGTTTTATGATTGAAAGTATGTGTTCTCTGAATGGAAACCACCCGTGATCTATAAATATAACCATGTGTTCTATGAATAAAACCTTGTGTTCTATTAATAGAACCCTGTGTCCTATGAATGGAACCCTGTGTTCTATGAATAGAACTCTGTGTTTTATGAATGAAACCATGTGTTCTCTAAATGGAAACCACCCTTGATCTATAAATATAACCATCTGTTCTATGAATAAAACCTTGTGTTCTATGAATAGAACCCTATGTTCTATAAATGGAACCCTGTGTTCTATGAATAGAACCCTGTGTTTTATGATTGAAATTATGTGTTCTCTGAATGGAAACCACCCGTGATCTATAAATATAACCATGTGTTCTATGAATAAAACCTTGTGTTCTATGAATAGAACCCTGTGTTCTATGAATGGAACCCTGTGTTCTATGAATAGAACCCTGTGTTTTATGAATGAAACCATGTGTTCTCTGAATGGAAACCACCCGTGATCTATAAATATAACCATCTGTTCTATGAATAAAACCTTGTGTTCTATGAATAGAACCCTGTGTTCTATAAATGGAACCCTGTGTTTTATGAATAGAACCCTGTGTTTTATTAATGAAATTATGTGTTCTCTGAATGGAAACCACCCGTGATCTATAAATATAACCATGTTTTCTATGAATAAAACCTTGTGTTCTATTTATAGAACCCTGTGTTCTTTGAATGGAACCCTGTGTTCTATGAATAGAACCCTGTGTTTTATGAATGAAACCATGTGTTCTCTGAATGGAAACCACCTGTGATCTATAAATATAACCATCTGTTCTATGAATAAAACCTTGTGTTCTATGAATAGAACCCTGTGTTCTATAAATGGAACCCTGTGTTTTATGAATAGAACCCTGTGTTTTATTAATGAAATTATGTGTTCTCTGAATGGAAACCACCCGTGATCTATAAATATAACCATGTGTTCTATGAATAAAACCTTGTGTTCTATTCATAGAACCCTGTGTCCTATTAATGGAACCCTGTGTTCTATGAATAGAACCCTGTGTTTTATGAATGAAACCATGTGTTCTCTAAATGGAAACCACCCGTGATCTATAAATATAACCATCTGTTCTATGAATAAAACCTTGTGTTCTATAAATAGAACAATATGTTCTATAAATGGAACCCTGTGTTCTATGAATAGAACCCTGTGTTTTATGATTGAAATGATGTGTTCTCTGAATGGAAACCACTCGTGATCTATAAATATAACCATGTGTTCTATGAATAAAACCTTGTGTTCTATTAATAGAACCCTGTGTTCTATGAATGGAACCCTGTGTTCTATGAATAGAACCCTGTGTTTTATGAATGAAATTATGTGTTCTCTGAATGAAAACCACCCGTGATCTATTAATATAACCATGTGTTCTATGAATAAAACCTTGTGTTCTATTAATAGAACCCTGTGTTCTATGAATGGAACCCTGTGTTCTATGAATAGAACCCTGTGTTTTATGAATGAAACCATGTGTTCTCTGAATGGAAACCACCCGTGATCTATAAATATAACCATCTGTTCTATGAATAAAACCTTGTGTTCTATGAATAGAACCCTGTGTTCTATAAATGGAACCCTGTGTTTTATGAATAGAACCCTGTGTTTTATTAATGAAATTATGTGTTCTCTGAATGGAAACCACCCGTGATCTATAAATATAACCATGTGTTCTATGAATAAAACCTTGTGTTCTATTCATAGAACCCTGTGTCCTATGAATGGAACCCTGTGTTCTATGAATAGAACCCTGTGTTTTATGAATGAAACCATGTGTTCTCTGAATGGAAACCACCCGTGATCTATATATATAACCATCTGTTCTATGAATAAAACCTTGTGTTCTATGAATAGAACCCTGTGTTCTATAAATGGAACCCTGTGGTCTATGAATAGAACCCTGTGTTTTATGAATGAAATTATGTGTTCTCTGAAAGGAAACCACCCGTGATCTATAAATATAACCATGTTTTCTATGAATAAAACCTTGTGTTCTATTTATAGAACCCTGTGTTCTATGAATGGAACCCTGTGTTCTATGAATAGAACCATGTGTTTTATGAATGAAACCATGTGTTCTCTGAATGGAAACCACCCGTGATCTATAAATATAACCATTTTTTCTATGAATAAAACCTTGTGTTCTATGAATAGAACCCTATGTTCTATAAATGGAACCCTGTGTTCTATGAATAGAACCCTGTGTTTTATGATTGAAATTATGTGTTCTCTGAATGGAAACCACCCGTGATCTATAAATATAACCATGTGTTCTATGAATAAAACCTTGTGTTCTATTAATAGAACCCTGTGTCCTATGAATGGAACCCTGTGTTCTATGAATAGAACCCTGTGTTTTATGAATGAAACCATGTGTTCTCTGAATGGAAACCACCCGTGATCTATAAATATAACCATCTGTTCTATGAATAAAACCTTGTGTTCTATGAATAGAACCCTATGTTCTATGAATAGAACCCTGTGTTCTATAAATGGAACCCTGTGTTTTATGAATAGAACCCTGTGTTTTATTAATGAAATTATGTGTTCTCTGAATGGAAACCACCCGTGATCTATAAATATAACCATGTGATCTATGAATAAAACCTTGTGTTCTATTAATAGAACCCTGTGTCCTATGAATGAAACCCTGTGTTCTATGAATAGAACCCTGTGTTTTATGAATGAAACCTTGTGTTCTCTGAATGGAAACCACCCGTGATCTATAAATATAACCATCTGTTCTATGAATGAAACCTTGTGTTCTATGAATAGAACCCTGTGTTCTATAAATGGAACCCTGTGTTCTATGAATAGAACCCTGTGTTTTATGAATGAAATTATGTGTTCTCTGAATGGAAATCACCCGTGATCTATAAATATAACCATGTGTTCTATGAATAAAACCTTGTGTTCTATTAATAGAACCTTGTGTTTTATGAATGGAACCCTGTGTACTATGAATAGAACCCTGTGTTTTATGAATGAAATTATGTGTTCTCTGAATGAAAACCACCCGTGATCTATTAATATAACCATGTGTTCTATGAATAAAACCTTGTGTTCTATTAATAGAACCCTGTGTTCTATGAATGGAACCCTGTGTTCTATGAATAGAACCCTGTGTTTTATGAATGAAACCATGTGTTCTCTAAATGGAAACATCCCGTGATCTATAAATATAACCATCTGTTCTATGAATAAAACCTTGTGTTCTATGAATAGAACCCTGTGTTCTATAAATGGAACCCTGTGTTTTATGAATAGAACCCTGTGTTTTATTAATGAAATTATGTGTTCTCTGAATGGAAACCACCCGTGATCTATAAATATAACCATGTGTTCTATGAATAAAACCTTGTGTTCTATTCATAGAACCCTGTGTCCTATGAATGGAACCCTGTGTTCTATGAATAGAACCCTGTGTTTTATGAATGAAACCATGTGTTCTCTGAATGGAAACCACCCGTGATCTATATATATAACCATCTGTTCTATGAATAAAACCTTGTGTTCTATGAATAGAACCCTGTGTTCTATAAATGGAACCCTGTGTTCTATGAATAGAACCCTGTGTTTTATGAATGAAATTATGTGTTCTCTGAAAGGAAACCACCCGTGATCTATAAATATAACCATGTTTTCTATGAATAAAACCTTGTGTTCTATTTATAGAACCCTGTGTTCTATGAATGGAACCCTGTGTTCTATGAATAGAACCATGTGTTTTATGAATGAAACCATGTGTTCTCTGAATGGAAACCACCCATGATCTATAAATATAACCATTTTTTCTATGAATAAAACCTTGTGTTCTATGAATAGAACCCTATGTTCTATAAATGGAACCCTGTGTTCTATGAATAGAACCCTGTGTTTTATGATTGAAATTATGTGTTCTCTGAATGGAAACCACCCGTGATCTATAAATATAACCATGTGTTCTATGAATAAAACCTTGTGTTCTATTAATAGAACCCTGTGTCCTATGAATGGAACCCTGTGTTCTATGAATAGAACCCTGTGTTTTATGAATGAAACCATGTGTTCTCTGAATGGAAACCACCCGTGATCTATAAATATAACCATCTGTTCTATGAATAAAACCTTGTGTTCTATGAATAGAACCCTATGTTCTATGAATAGAACCCTGTGTTCTATAAATGGAACCCTGTGTTTTATGAATAGAACCCTGTGTTTTATTAATGAAATTATGTGTTCTCTGAATGGAAACCACCCGTGATCTATAAATATAACCATGTGATCTATGAATAAAACCTTGTGTTCTATTAATAGAACCCTGTGTCCTATGAATGAAACCCTGTGTTCTATGAATAGAACCCTGTGTTTTATGAATGAAACCTTGTGTTCTCTGAATGGAAACCACCCGTGATCTATAAATATAACCATCTGTTCTATGAATAAAACCTTGTGTTCTATGAATAGAACCCTGTGTTCTATAAATGGAACCCTGTGTTCTATGAATAGAACCCTGTGTTTTATGAATGAAATTATGTGTTCTCTGAATGGAAATCACCCGTGATCTATAAATATAACCATGTGTTCTATGAATAAAACCTTGTGTTCTATTAATAGAACCCTGTGTTTTATGAATGGAACCCTGTGTTCTATGAATAGAACCCTGTGTTTTATGAATGAAACCATGTGTTCTCTGAATGGAAACCACCCGTGATCTATAAATATAACCATCTGTTCTATGAATAAAACCTTGTGTTCTATGAAAAGAACCCTGTGTTCTATAAATGGAACCCTGTGTTCTATGAATAGAACCCTGTGTTTTATGATTGAAATTATGTGTTCTCTGAATGGAAACCACCCGTGATCTATAAATATAACCATGTGTTCTATGAATAAAACCTTGTGTTCTATTAATAGAACCCTGTGTCCTATGAATGGAACCCTGTGTTCTATGAATAGAACTCTGTGTTTTATGAATGAAACCATGTGTTCTCTAAATGGAAACCACCCTTGATCTATAAATATAACCATCTGTTCTATGAATAAAACCTTGTGTTCTATGAATAGAACCCTATGTTCTATAAATGGAACCCTGTGTTCTATGAATAGAACCCTGTGTTTTATTATTGAAATTATGTGTTCTCTGAATGGAAACCACCCGTGATCTATAAATATAACCATGTGTTCTATGAATAAAACCTTGTGTTCTATGAATAGAACCCTGTGTTCTATGAATGGAACCCTGTGTTCTATGAATAGAACCCTGTGTTTTATGAATGAAACCATGTGTTCTCTGAATGGAAACCACCCGTGATCTATAAATATAACCATCTGTTCTATGAATAAAACCTTGTGTTCTATGAATAGAACCCTGTGTTCTATAAATGGAACCCTGTGTTTTATGAATAGAACCCTGTGTTTTATTAATGAAATTATGTGTTCTCTGAATGAAAACCACCCGTGATCTATAAATATAACCATGTGTTCAATGAATAAAACCTTGTGTTCTATTAATAGAACCCTGTGTTCTATGAATGGAACCCTGTGTTCTATGAATAGAACCCTGTGTTTTATGAATGAAACCATGTGTTCTCTGAATGGAAACCACCCGTGATCTATAAATATAACCATCTGTTCTATGAATAAAACCTTGTGTTCTATGAAAAGAACCCTGTGTTCTATAAATGGAACCCTGTGTTCTATGAATAGAACCCTGTGTTTTATGAATGAAACCATGTGTTCTCTGAATGGAAACCACCCGTGATCTATAAATATAACCATCTGTTCTATGAATAAAACCTTGTGTTCTATGAAAAGAACCCTATGTTCTATAAATGGAACCCTGTGTTCTATGAATAGAACCCTGTGTTTTATGATTGAAATTATGTGTTCTCTGAATGGAAACCACCCGTGATCTATAAATATAACCATGTGTTCTATGAATAAAACCTTGTGTTCTATTAATAGAACCCTGTGTCCTATGAATGGAACCCTGTGTTCTATGAATAGAACTCTGTGTTTTATGAATGAAACCATGTGTTCTCTAAATGGATACCACCCTTGATCTATAAATATAACCATCTGTTCTATGAATAAAACCTTGTGTTCTATGAATAGAACCCTATGTTCTATAAATGGAACCCTGTGTTCTATGAATAGAACCCTGTGTTTTATGATTGAAATTATGTGTTCTCTGAATGGAAACCACCCGTGATCTATAAATATAACCATGTGTTCTATGAATAAAACCTTGTGTTCTATGAATAGAACCCTGTGTTCTATGAATGGAACCCTGTGTTCTATGAATAGAACCCTGTGTTTTATGAATGAAACCATGTGTTCTCTGAATGGAAACCACCCGTGATCTATAAATATAACCATCTGTTCTATGAATAAAACCTTGTGTTCTATGAATAGAACCCTGTGTTCTATAAATGGAACCCTGTGTTTTATGAATAGAACCCTGTGTTTTATTAATGAAATTATGTGTTCTCTGAATGGAAACCACCCGTGATCTATAAATATAACCATGTTTTCTATGAATAAAACCTTGTGTTCTATTTATAGAACCCTGTGTTCTTTGAATGGAACCCTGTGTTCTATGAATAGAACCCTGTGTTTTATGAATGAAACCATGTGTTCTCTGAATGGAAACCACCTGTGATCTATAAATATAACCATCTGTTCTATGAATAAAACCTTGTGTTCTATGAATAGAACCCTGTGTTCTATAAATGGAACCCTGTGTTTTATGAATAGAACCCTGTGTTTTATTAATGAAATTATGTGTTCTCTGAATGGAAACCACCCGTGATCTATAAATATAACCATGTGTTCTATGAATAAAACCTTGTGTTCTATTCATAGAACCCTGTGTCCTATTAATGGAACCCTGTGTTCTATGAATAGAACCCTGTGTTTTATGAATGGAACCATGTGTTCTCTAAATGGAAACCACCCGTGATCTATAAATATAACCATCTGTTCTATGAATAAAACCTTGTGTTCTATAAATAGAACAATATGTTCTATAAATGGAACCCTGTGTTCTATGAATAGAACCCTGTGTTTTATGATTGAAATGATGTGTTCTCTGAATGGAAACCACTCGTGATCTATAAATATAACCATGTGTTCTATGAATAAAACCTTGTGTTCTATTAATAGAACCCTGTGTTCTATGAATGGAACCCTGTGTTCTATGAATAGAACCCTGTGTTTTATGAATGAAATTATGTGTTCTCTGAATGAAAACCACCCGTGATCTATTAATATAACCATGTGTTCTATGAATAAAACCTTGTGTTCTATTAATAGAACCCTGTGTTCTATGAATGGAACCCTGTGTTCTATGAATAGAACCCTGTGTTTTATGAATGAAACCATGTGTTCTCTGAATGGAAACCACCCGTGATCTATAAATATAACCATCTGTTCTATGAATAAAACCTTGTGTTCTATGAATAGAACCCTGTGTTCTATAAATGGAACCCTGTGTTTTATGAATAGAACCCTGTGTTTTATTAATGAAATTATGTGTTCTCTGAATGGAAACCACCCGTGATCTATAAATATAACCATGTGTTCTATGAATAAAACCTTGTGTTCTATTCATAGAACCCTGTGTCCTATGAATGGAACCCTGTGTTCTATGAATAGAACCCTGTGTTTTATGAATGAAACCATGTGTTCTCTGAATGGAAACCACCCGTGATCTATATATATAACCATCTGTTCTATGAATAAAACCTTGTGTTCTATGAATAGAACCCTGTGTTCTATAAATGGAACCCTGTGGTCTATGAATAGAACCCTGTGTTTTATGAATGAAATTATGTGTTCTCTGAAAGGAAACCACCCGTGATCTATAAATATAACCATGTTTTCTATGAATAAAACCTTGTGTTCTATTTATAGAACCCTGTGTTCTATGAATGGAACCCTGTGTTCTATGAATAGAACCATGTGTTTTATGAATGAAACCATGTGTTCTCTGAATGGAAACCACCCGTGATCTATAAATATAACCATTTTTTCTATGAATAAAACCTTGTGTTCTATGAATAGAACCCTATGTTCTATAAATGGAACCCTGTGTTCTATGAATAGAACCCTGTGTTTTATGATTGAAATTATGTGTTCTCTGAATGGAAACCACCCGTGATCTATAAATATAACCATGTGTTCTATGAATAAAACCTTGTGTTCTATTAATAGAACCCTGTGTCCTATGAATGGAACCCTGTGTTCTATGAATAGAACCCTGTGTTTTATGAATGAAACCATGTGTTCTCTGAATGGAAACCACCCGTGATCTATAAATATAACCATCTGTTCTATGAATAAAACCTTGTGTTCTATGAATAGAACCCTATGTTCTATGAATAGAACCCTGTGTTCTATAAATGGAACCCTGTGTTTTATGAATAGAACCCTGTGTTTTATTAATGAAATTATGTGTTCTCTGAATGGAAACCACCCGTGATCTATAAATATAACCATGTGATCTATGAATAAAACCTTGTGTTCTATTAATAGAACCCTGTGTCCTATGAATGAAACCCTGTGTTCTATGAATAGAACCCTGTGTTTTATGAATGAAACCTTGTGTTCTCTGAATGGAAACCACCCGTGATCTATAAATATAACCATCTGTTCTATGAATGAAACCTTGTGTTCTATGAATAGAACCCTGTGTTCTATAAATGGAACCCTGTGTTCTATGAATAGAACCCTGTGTTTTATGAATGAAATTATGTGTTCTCTGAATGGAAATCACCCGTGATCTATAAATATAACCATGTGTTCTATGAATAAAACCTTGTGTTCTATTAATAGAACCTTGTGTTTTATGAATGGAACCCTGTGTACTATGAATAGAACCCTGTGTTTTATGAATGAAATTATGTGTTCTCTGAATGAAAACCACCCGTGATCTATTAATATAACCATGTGTTCTATGAATAAAACCTTGTGTTCTATTAATAGAACCCTGTGTTCTATGAATGGAACCCTGTGTTCTATGAATAGAACCCTGTGTTTTATGAATGAAACCATGTGTTCTCTGAATGGAAACATCCCGTGATCTATAAATATAACCATCTGTTCTATGAATAAAACCTTGTGTTCTATGAATAGAACCCTGTGTTCTATAAATGGAACCCTGTGTTTTATGAATAGAACCCTGTGTTTTATTAATGAAATTATGTGTTCTCTGAATGGAAACCACCCGTGATCTATAAATATAACCATGTGTTCTATGAATAAAACCTTGTGTTCTATTCATAGAACCCTGTGTCCTATGAATGGAACCCTGTGTTCTATGAATAGAACCCTGTGTTTTATGAATGAAACCATGTGTTCTCTGAATGGAAACCACCCGTGATCTATATATATAACCATCTGTTCTATGAATAAAACCTTGTGTTCTATGAATAGAACCCTGTGTTCTATAAATGGAACCCTGTGTTCTATGAATAGAACCCTGTGTTTTATGAATGAAATTATGTGTTCTCTGAAAGGAAACCACCCGTGATCTATAAATATAACCATGTTTTCTATGAATAAAACCTTGTGTTCTATTTATAGAACCCTGTGTTCTATGAATGGAACCCTGTGTTCTATGAATAGAACCATGTGTTTTATGAATGAAACCATGTGTTCTCTGAATGGAAACCACCCGTGATCTATAAATATAACCATTTTTTCTATGAATAAAACCTTGTGTTCTATGAATAGAACCCTATGTTCTATAAATGGAACCCTGTGTTCTATGAATAGAACCCTGTGTTTTATGATTGAAATTATGTGTTCTCTGAATGGAAACCACCCGTGATCTATAAATATAACCATGTGTTCTATGAATAAAACCTTGTGTTCTATTAATAGAACCCTGTGTCCTATGAATGGAACCCTGTGTTCTATGAATAGAACCCTGTGTTTTATGAATGAAACCATGTGTTCTCTGAATGGAAACCACCCGTGATCTATAAATATAACCATCTGTTCTATGAATAAAACCTTGTGTTCTATGAATAGAACCCTATGTTCTATGAATAGAACCCTGTGTTCTATAAATGGAACCCTGTGTTTTATGAATAGAACCCTGTGTTTTATTAATGAAATTATGTGTTCTCTGAATGGAAACCACCCGTGATCTATAAATATAACCATGTGATCTATGAATAAAACCTTGTGTTCTATTAATAGAACCCTGTGTCCTATGAATGAAACCCTGTGTTCTATGAATAGAACCCTGTGTTTTATGAATGAAACCTTGTGTTCTCTGAATGGAAACCACCCGTGATCTATAAATATAACCATCTGTTCTATGAATAAAACCTTGTGTTCTATGAATAGAACCCTGTGTTCTATAAATGGAACCCTGTGTTCTATGAATAGAACCCTGTGTTTTATGAATGAAATTATGTGTTCTCTGAATGGAAATCACCCGTGATCTATAAATATAACCATGTGTTCTATGAATAAAACCTTGTGTTCTATTAATAGAACCCTGTGTTTTATGAATGGAACCCTGTGTTCTATGAATAGAACCTTGTGTTTTATGAATGAAATTATGTGTTCTCTGAATGAAAACCACCCGTGATCTATAAATATAACCATGTGTTCAATGAATAAAACCTTGTGTTCTATTAATAGAACCCTGTGTTCTATGAATGGAACCCTGTGTTCTATGAATAGAACCCTGTGTTTTATGAATGAAACCATGTGTTCTCTGAATGGAAACCACCCGTGATCTATAAATATAACCATCTGTTCTATGAATAAAACCTTGTGTTCTATGAAAAGAACCCTGTGTTCTATAAATGGAACCCTGTGTTCTATGAATAGAACCCTGTGTTTTATGAATGAAACCATGTGTTCTCTGAATGGAAACCACCCGTGATCTATAAATATAACCATCTGATCTATGAATAAAACCTTGTGTTCTATGAAAAGAACCCTATGTTCTATAAATGGAACCCTGTGTTCTATGAATAGAACCCTGTGTTTTATGATTGAAATTATGTGTTCTCTGAATGGAAACCACCCGTGATCTATAAATATAACCATGTGTTCTATGAATAAAACCTTGTGTTCTATTAATAGAACCCTGTGTCCTATGAATGGAACCCTGTGTTCTATGAATAGAACTCTGTGTTTTATGAATGAAACCATGTGTTCTCTAAATGGAAACCACCCGTGATCTATAAATATAACCATCTGTTCTATGAATAAAACCTTGTGTTCTATGAATAGAACCCTATGTTCTATAAATGGAACCCTGTGTTCTATGAATAGAACCCTGTGTTTTATGATTGAAATTATGTGTTCTCTGAATGGAAACCACCCGTGATCTATAAATATAACCATGTGTTCTATGAATAAAACCTTGTGTTCTATGAATAGAACCCTGTGTTCTATGAATGGAACCCTGTGTTCTATGAATAGAACCCTGTGTTTTATGAATGAAACCATGTGTTCTCTGAATGGAAACCACCCGTGATCTATAAATATAACCATCTGTTCTATGAATAAAACCTTGTGTTCTATGAATAGAACCCTGTGTTCTATAAATGGAACCCTGTGTTTTATGAATAGAACCCTGTGTTTTATTAATGAAATTATGTGTTCTCTGAATGGAAACCACCCGTGATCTATAAATATAACCATGTTTTCTATGAATAAAACCTTGTGTTCTATTTATAGAACCCTGTGTTCTTTGAATGGAACCCTGTGTTCTATGAATAGAACCCTGTGTTTTATGAATGAAACCATGTGTTCTCTGAATGGAAACCACCTGTGATCTATAAATATAACCATCTGTTCTATGAATAAAACCTTGTGTTCTATGAATAGAACCCTGTGTTCTATAAATGGAACCCTGTGTTTTATGAATAGAACCCTGTGTTTTATTAATGAAATTATGTGTTCTCTGAATGGAAACCACCCGTGATCTATAAATATAACCATGTGTTCTATGAATAAAACCTTGTGTTCTATTCATAGAACCCTGTGTCCTATTAATGGAACCCTGTGTTCTATGAATAGAACCCTGTGTTTTATGAATGAAACCATGTGTTCTCTAAATGGAAACCACCCGTGATCTATAAATATAACCATCTGTTCTATGAATAAAACCTTGTGTTCTATAAATAGAACAATATGTTCTATAAATGGAACCCTGTGTTCTATGAATAGAACCCTGTGTTTTATGATTGAAATGATGTGTTCTCTGAATGGAAACCACTCGTGATCTATAAATATAACCATGTGTTCTATGAATAAAACCTTGTGTTCTATTAATAGAACCCTGTGTTCTATGAATGGAACCCTGTGTTCTATGAATAGAACCCTGTGTTTTATGAATGAAATTATGTGTTCTCTGAATGAAAACCACCCGTGATCTATTAATATAACCATGTGTTCTATGAATAAAACCTTGTGTTCTATTAATAGAACCCTGTGTTCTATGAATGGAACCCTGTGTTCTATGAATAGAACCCTGTGTTTTATGAATGAAACCATGTGTTCTCTGAATGGAAACCACCCGTGATCTATAAATATAACCATCTGTTCTATGAATAAAACCTTGTGTTCTATGAATAGAACCCTGTGTTCTATAAATGGAACCCTGTGTTTTATGAATAGAACCCTGTGTTTTATTAATGAAATTATGTGTTCTCTGAATGGAAACCACCCGTGATCTATAAATATAACCATGTGTTCTATGAATAAAACCTTGTGTTCTATTCATAGAACCCTGTGTCCTATGAATGGAACCCTGTGTTCTATGAATAGAACCCTGTGTTTTATGAATGAAACCATGTGTTCTCTGAATGGAAACCACCCGTGATCTATATATATAACCATCTGTTCTATGAATAAAACCTTGTGTTCTATGAATAGAACCCTGTGTTCTATAAATGGAACCCTGTGGTCTATGAATAGAACCCTGTGTTTTATGAATGAAATTATGTGTTCTCTGAAAGGAAACCACCCGTGATCTATAAATATAACCATGTTTTCTATGAATAAAACCTTGTGTTCTATTTATAGAACCCTGTGTTCTATGAATGGAACCCTGTGTTCTATGAATAGAACCATGTGTTTTATGAATGAAACCATGTGTTCTCTGAATGGAAACCACCCGTGATCTATAAATATAACCATTTTTTCTATGAATAAAACCTTGTGTTCTATGAATAGAACCCTATGTTCTATAAATGGAACCCTGTGTTCAATGAATAGAACCCTGTGTTTTATGATTGAAATTATGTGTTCTCTGAATGGAAACCACCCGTGATCTATAAATATAACCATGTGTTCTATGAATAAAACCTTGTGTTCTATTAATAGAACCCTGTGTCCTATGAATGGAACCCTGTGTTCTATGAATAGAACCCTGTGTTTTATGAATGAAACCATGTGTTCTCTGAATGGAAACCACCCGTGATCTATAAATATAACCATCTGTTCTATGAATAAAACCTTGTGTTCTATGAATAGAACCCTATGTTCTATGAATAGAACCCTGTGTTCTATAAATGGAACCCTGTGTTTTATGAATAGAACCCTGTGTTTTATTAATGAAATTATGTGTTCTCTGAATGGAAACCACCCGTGATCTATAAATATAACCATGTGATCTATGAATAAAACCTTGTGTTCTATTAATAGAACCCTGTGTCCTATGAATGAAACCCTGTGTTCTATGAATAGAACCCTGTGTTTTATGAATGAAACCTTGTGTTCTCTGAATGGAAACCACCCGTGATCTATAAATATAACCATCTGTTCTATGAATGAAACCTTGTGTTCTATGAATAGAACCCTGTGTTCTATAAATGGAACCCTGTGTTCTATGAATAGAACCCTGTGTTTTATGAATGAAATTATGTGTTCTCTGAATGGAAATCACCCGTGATCTATAAATATAACCATGTGTTCTATGAATAAAACCTTGTGTTCTATTAATAGAACCTTGTGTTTTATGAATGGAACCCTGTGTACTATGAATAGAACCCTGTGTTTTATGAATGAAATTATGTGTTCTCTGAATGAAAACCACCCGTGATCTATTAATATAACCATGTGTTCTATGAATAAAACCTTGTGTTCTATTAATAGAACCCTGTGTTCTATGAATGGAACCCTGTGTTCTATGAATAGAACCCTGTGTTTTATGAATGAAACCATGTGTTCTCTGAATGGAAACATCCCGTGATCTATAAATATAACCATCTGTTCTATGAATAAAACCTTGTGTTCTATGAATAGAACCCTGTGTTCTATAAATGGAACCCTGTGTTTTATGAATAGAACCCTGTGTTTTATTAATGAAATTATGTGTTCTCTGAATGGAAACCACCCGTGATCTATAAATATAACCATGTGTTCTATGAATAAAACCTTGTGTTCTATTCATAGAACCCTGTGTCCTATGAATGGAACCCTGTGTTCTATGAATAGAACCCTGTGTTTTATGAATGAAACCATGTGTTCTCTGAATGGAAACCACCCGTGATCTATATATATAACCATCTGTTCTATGAATAAAACCTTGTGTTCTATGAATAGAACCCTGTGTTCTATAAATGGAACCCTGTGTTCTATGAATAGAACCCTGTGTTTTATGAATGAAATTATGTGTTCTCTGAAAGGAAACCACCCGTGATCTATAAATATAACCATGTTTTCTATGAATAAAACCTTGTGTTCTATTTATAGAACCCTGTGTTCTATGAATGGAACCCTGTGTTCTATGAATAGAACCATGTGTTTTATGAATGAAACCATGTGTTCTCTGAATGGAAACCACCCGTGATCTATAAATATAACCATTTTTTCTATGAATAAAACCTTGTGTTCTATGAATAGAACCCTATGTTCTATAAATGGAACCCTGTGTTCTATGAATAGAACCCTGTGTTTTATGATTGAAATTATGTGTTCTCTGAATGGAAACCACCCGTGATCTATAAATATAACCATGTGTTCTATGAATAAAACCTTGTGTTCTATTAATAGAACCCTGTGTCCTATGAATGGAACCCTGTGTTCTATGAATAGAACCCTGTGTTTTATGAATGAAACCATGTGTTCTCTGAATGGAAACCACCCGTGATCTATAAATATAACCATCTGTTCTATGAATAAAACCTTGTGTTCTATGAATAGAACCCTATGTTCTATGAATAGAACCCTGTGTTCTATAAATGGAACCCTGTGTTTTATGAATAGAACCCTGTGTTTTATTAATGAAATTATGTGTTCTCTGAATGGAAACCACCCGTGATCTATAAATATAACCATGTGATCTATGAATAAAACCTTGTGTTCTATTAATAGAACCCTGTGTCCTATGAATGAAACCCTGTGTTCTATGAATAGAACCCTGTGTTTTATGAATGAAACCTTGTGTTCTCTGAATGGAAACCACCCGTGATCTATAAATATAACCATCTGTTCTATGAATAAAACCTTGTGTTCTATGAATAGAACCCTGTGTTCTATAAATGGAACCCTGTGTTCTATGAATAGAACCCTGTGTTTTATGAATGAAATTATGTGTTCTCTGAATGGAAATCACCCGTGATCTATAAATATAACCATGTGTTCTATGAATAAAACCTTGTGTTCTATTAATAGAACCCTGTGTTTTATGAATGGAACCCTGTGTTCTATGAATAGAACCTTGTGTTTTATGAATGAAATTATGTGTTCTCTGAATGAAAACCACCCGTGATCTATAAATATAACCATGTGTTCAATGAATAAAACCTTGTGTTCTATTAATAGAACCCTGTGTTCTATGAATGGAACCCTGTGTTCTATGAATAGAACCCTGTGTTTTATGAATGAAACCATGTGTTCTCTGAATGGAAACCACCCGTGATCTATAAATATAACCATCTGTTCTATGAATAAAACCTTGTGTTCTATGAAAAGAACCCTGTGTTCTATAAATGGAACCCTGTGTTCTATGAATAGAACCCTGTGTTTTATGAATGAAACCATGTGTTCTCTGAATGGAAACCACCCGTGATCTATAAATATAACCATCTGATCTATGAATAAAACCTTGTGTTCTATGAAAAGAACCCTATGTTCTATAAATGGAACCCTGTGTTCTATGAATAGAACCCTGTGTTTTATGATTGAAATTATGTGTTCTCTGAATGGAAACCACCCGTGATCTATAAATATAACCATGTGTTCTATGAATAAAACCTTGTGTTCTATTAATAGAACCCTGTGTCCTATGAATGGAACCCTGTGTTCTATGAATAGAACTCTGTGTTTTATGAATGAAACCATGTGTTCTCTAAATGGAAACCACCCGTGATCTATAAATATAACCATCTGTTCTATGAATAAAACCTTGTGTTCTATGAATAGAACCCTATGTTCTATAAATGGAACCCTGTGTTCTATGAATAGAACCCTGTGTTTTATGATTGAAATTATGTGTTCTCTGAATGGAAACCACCCGTGATCTATAAATATAACCATGTGTTCTATGAATAAAACCTTGTGTTCTATGAATAGAACCCTGTGTTCTATGAATGGAACCCTGTGTTCTATGAATAGAACCCTGTGTTTTATGAATGAAACCATGTGTTCTCTGAATGGAAACCACCCGTGATCTATAAATATAACCATCTGTTCTATGAATAAAACCTTGTGTTCTATGAATAGAACCCTGTGTTCTATAAATGGAACCCTGTGTTTTATGAATAGAACCCTGTGTTTTATTAATGAAATTATGTGTTCTCTGAATGGAAACCACCCGTGATCTATAAATATAACCATGTTTTCTATGAATAAAACCTTGTGTTCTATTTATAGAACCCTGTGTTCTTTGAATGGAACCCTGTGTTCTATGAATAGAACCCTGTGTTTTATGAATGAAACCATGTGTTCTCTGAATGGAAACCACCTGTGATCTATAAATATAACCATCTGTTCTATGAATAAAACCTTGTGTTCTATGAATAGAACCCTGTGTTCTATAAATGGAACCCTGTGTTTTATGAATAGAACCCTGTGTTTTATTAATGAAATTATGTGTTCTCTGAATGGAAACCACCCGTGATCTATAAATATAACCATGTGTTCTATGAATAAAACCTTGTGTTCTATTCATAGAACCCTGTGTCCTATGAATGGAACCCTGTGTTCTATGAATAGAACCCTGTGTTTTATGAATGAAACCATGTGTTCTCTCAATGGAAACCACCCGTGATCTATAAATATAACCATCTGTTCTATGAATAAAACCTTGTGTTCTATGAATAGAACCCTATGTTCTATAAATGGAACCCTGTGTTCTATGAATAGAACCCTGTGTTTTATGAATGAAATTATGTGTTCTCTGAATGGAAACCACCCGTGATCTATGAATATAACCATCTGTTCTATGAATAAAACCTTGTGTTCTATGAATAGAACCCTGTGTTCTATAAATGGAACCCTGTGTTTTATGAATAGAACCCTGTGTTTTATTAATGAAATTATGTGTTCTCTGAATGGAAACCACCCGTGATCTATAAATATAACCATGTGTTCTATGAATAAAACCTTGTGTTATATTCATAGAACCCTGTGTCCTATTAATGGAACCCTGTGTTCTATGAATAGAACCCTGTGTTTTATGAATGAAACCATGTGTTCTCTAAATGGAAACCACCCGTGATCTATAAATATAACCATCTGTTCTATGAATAAAACCTTGTGTTCTATAAATAGAACAATATGTTCTATAAATGGAACCCTGTGTTCTATGAATAGAACCCTGTGTTTTATGATTGAAATGATGTGTTCTCTGAATGGAAACCACTCGTGATCTATAAATATAACCATGTGTTCTATGAATAAAACCTTGTGTTCTATTAATAGAACCCTGTGTTCTATGAATGGAACCCTGTGTTCTATGAATAGAACCCTGTGTTTTATGAATGAAATTATGTGTTCTCTGAATGAAAACCACCCGTGATCTATAAATATAACCATGTGTTCTATGAATAAAACCTTGTGTTCTATTAATAGAACCCTGTGTTCTATGAATGGGACCCTGTGTTCTATGAATAGAACCCTGTGTTTTATGAATGAAACCATGTGTTCTCTGAATGGAAACCACCCGTGATCTATAAATATAACCATGTGTTCTATGAATAAAACCTTGTGTTCTATTAATAGAACCCTGTGTTCTATGAATGGAACCCTGTGTTCTATGAATAGAACCCTGTGTTTTATGAATGAAATTATGTGTTCTCTGAATGAAAACCACCCGTGATCTATAAATATAACCATCTGTTCTATGAATAAAACCTTGTGTTCTATGAATAGAACCCTGTGTTCTATGAATGGAACCCTGTGTTCTATGAATAGAACCCTGTGTTTTATGAATGAAACCATGTGTTCTCTGAATGGAAACCACCCGTGATCTATAAATATAACCATGTGTTCTATGAATAAAACCTTGTGTTCTATTAATAGAACCCTGTGTTCTATGAATGGAACCCTGTGTTCTATGAATAGAACCCTGTGTTTTATGAATGAAATTATGTGTTCTCTGAATGAAAACCACCCGTGATCTATAAATATAACCATGTGTTCTATGAATAAAACCTTGTGTTCTATTAATAGAACCCTGTGTTCTATGAATGGGACCCTGTGTTCTATGAATAGAACCCTGTGTTTTATGAATGAAACCATGTGTTCTCTGAATGAAAACCACCCGTGATCTATAAATATAACCATGTGTTCTATGAATAAAACCTTGTGTTCTATTAATAGAACCCTGTGTTCTATGAATGGAACCCTGTGTTCTATGAATAGAACCCTGTGTTTTATGAATGAAACCATGTGTTCTCTGAATGGAAACCACCCGTGATCTATAAATATAACCATCTGTTCTATGAATAAAACCCTGTGTTCTATAAATGGAACCCTGTGTTTTATGAATAGAACCCTGTGTTTTATTAATGAAATTATGTGTTCTCTGAATGGAAACCACCCGTGATCTATAAATATAACCATGTTTTCTATGAATAAAACCTTGTGTTCTATTTATAGAACCCTGTGTTCTATGAATGGAACCCTGTGTTCTATGAATAGAACCCTGTGTTTTATGAATGAAACCATGTGTTCTCTGAATGGAAACCACCTGTGATCTATAAATATAACCATCTGTTCTATGAATAAAACCTTGTGTTCTATGAATAGAACCCTGTGTTCTATAAATGGAACCCTGTGTTTTATGAATAGAACCCTGTGTTTTATTAATGAAATTATGTGTTCTCTGAATGGAAACCACCCGTGATCTATAAATATAACCATGTGTTCTATGAATAAAACCTTGTGTTCTATTCATAGAACCCTGTGTTCTATGAATGGAACCCTGTGTTCTATGAATAGAACCCTGTGTTTTATGAATGAAACCTTGTGTTCTCTGAATGGAAACCACCCGTGATCTATAAATATAACCATGTGTTCTATGAATAAAACCTTGTGTTCTATTAATAGAACCCTGTGTTCTATGAATGGAACCCTGTGTTCTATTAATAGAACCGTGTGTTTTATGAATTAAATTAAGTGTTCTCTGAATGAAAACCACCCGTGATCTATAAATATAACCATGTGTTCTATGAATAAAACCTTGTGTTCTATTAATAGAACCCTGTGTTCTATGAATGGAACCCTGTGTTCTATGAATAGAACCCTGTGTTTTATGAATGAAACCATGTGTTCTCTGAATGGAAACCACCCGTGATCTATGAATATAACCATCTGTTCTATGAATAAAACCTTGTGTTCTATGAATAGAACCCTGTGTTCTATAAATGGAACCCTGTGTTTTATGAATAGAACCCTGTGTTTTATTAATGAAATTATGTGTTCTCTGAATGGAAACCACCCGTGATCTATAAATATAACCATGTGTTCTATGAATAAAACCTTGTGTTCTATTAATAGAACCCTGTGTCCTATGAATGGAACCCTGTGTTCTATGAATAGAACCCTGTGTTTTATGAATGAAACCTTGTGTTCTCTGAATGGAAACCACCCGTGATCTATAAATATAACCATCTGTTCTATGAATGAAACCTTGTGTTCTATGAATAGAACCCTGTGTTCTATGAATGGAACCCTGTGTTCTATGAATAGAACCCTGTGTTTTATGAATGAAACCATGTGTTCTCTGAATGGAAACCACCTGTGATCTATAAATATAACCATCTGTTCTATGAATAAAACCTTGTGTTCTATGAATAGAACCCTGTGTTCTATAAATGGAACCCTGTGTTTTATGAATAGAACCCTGTGTTTTATTAATGAAATTATGTGTTCTCTGAATGGAAACCACCCGTGATCTATAAATATAACCATGTGTTCTATGAATAAAACCTTGTGTTCTATTCATAGAACCCTGTGTTCTATGAATGGAACCCTGTGTTCTATGAATAGAACCCTGTGTTTTATGAATGAAACCTTGTGTTCTCTGAATGGAAACCACCCGTGATCTATAAATATAACCATGTGTTCTATGAATAAAACCTTGTGTTCTATTAATAGAACCCTGTGTTCTATGAATGGAACCCTGTGTTCTATTAATAGAACCGTGTGTTTTATGAATTAAATTAAGTGTTCTCTGAATGAAAACCACCCGTGATCTATAAATATAACCATGTGTTCTATGAATAAAACCTTGTGTTCTATTAATAGAACCCTGTGTTCTATGAATGGAACCCTGTGTTCTATGAATAGAACCCTGTGTTTTATGAATGAAACCATGTGTTCTCTGAATGGAAACCACCCGTGATCTATGAATATAACCATCTGTTCTATGAATAAAACCTTGTGTTCTATGAATAGAACCCTGTGTTCTATAAATGGAACGCTGTGTTCTATGAATAGAACCCTGTGTTTTATGAATGAAATTATGTGTTCTCTGAATGGAAATCACCCGTGATCTATAAATATAACCATCTGTTCTATGAATGAAACCTTGTGTTCTATGAATAGAACCCTGTGTCCTATGAATGGAACCCTGTTTTCTATGAATAGAACCCTGTGTTTTATGAATGAAACCATGTGTTCTCTGAATGGAAACCACCCGTGATCTATATATATAACCATCTGTTCTATGAATAAAACCTTGTGTTCTATGAATAGAACCCTGTGTTCTATAAATGGAACCCTGTGTTCTATGAATAGAACCCTGTGTTTTATGAATGAAATTATGTGTTCTCTGAATGGAAACCACCCGTGATCTATAAATATAACCATGTTTTCTATGAAAAAAACCTTGTGTTCTATTTATAGAACCCTGTGTTCTATGAATGGAACCCTGTGTTCTATGAATAGAACCATGTGTTTTATGAATGAAACCATGTGTTCTCTGAATGGAAACCACCCGTGATCTATAAATATAACCATTTTTTCTATGAATAAAACCTTGTGTTCTATGAATAGAACCTTATGTTCTATAAATGGAACCCTGTGTTCTATGAATAGAACCCTGTGTTTTATGATTGAAATTATGTGTTCTCTGAATGGAAACCACCCGTGATCTATAAATATAACCATGTGTTCTATGAATAAAACCTTGTGTTCTATTAATAGAACCCTGTGTCCTATGAATGGAACCCTGTGTTCTATGAATAGAACCCTGTGTTTTATGCATGAAACCATGTGTTCTCTGAATGGAAACCACCCGTGATCTATAAATATAACCATGTGTTCTATGAATAAAACCTTGTGTTCTATTAATAGAACCCTGTGTTCTATGAATGGAACCCTGTGTTCTATGAATAGAACCCTGTGTTTTATGAATGAAATTATGTGTTCTCTGAATGAAAACCACCCGTGATCTATAAATATAACCATGTGTTCTATGAATAAAACCTTGTGTTCTATTAATAGAACCCTGTGTTCTATGAATGGGACCCTGTGTTCTATGAATAGAACCCTGTGTTTTATGAATGAAACCATGTGTTCTCTGAATGAAAACCACCCGTGATCTATAAATATAACCATGTGTTCTATGAATAAAACCTTGTGTTCTATTAATAGAACCCTGTGTTCTATGAATGGAACCCTGTGTTCTATGAATAGAACCCTGTGTTTTATGAATGAAATTATGTGTTCTCTGAATGAAAACCACCCGTGATCTATAAATATAACCATCTGTTCTATGAATAAAACCTTGTGTTCTATGAATAGAACCCTGTGTTCTATGAATGGAACCCTGTGTTCTATGAATAGAACCCTGTGTTTTATGAATGAAACCATGTGTTCTCTGAATGGAAACCACCCGTGATCTATAAATATAACCATCTGTTCTATGAATAAAACCTTGTGTTCTATGAATAGAACCCTGTGTTCTATAAATGGAACCCTGTGTTTTATGAATAGAACCCTGTGTTTTATTAATGAAATTATGTGTTCTCTGAATGGAAACCACCCGTGATCTATAAATATAACCATGTTTTCTATGAATAAAACCTTGTGTTCTATTTATAGAACCCTGTGTTCTATGAATGGAACCCTGTGTTCTATGAATAGAACCCTGTGTTTTATGAATGAAACCATGTGTTCTCTGAATGGAAACCACCTGTGATCTATAAATATAACCATCTGTTCTATGAATAAAACCTTGTGTTCTATGAATAGAACCCTGTGTTCTATAAATGGAACCCTGTGTTTTATGAATAGAACCCTGTGTTTTATTAATGAAATTATGTGTTCTCTGAATGGAAACCACCCGTGATCTATAAATATAACCATGTGTTCTATGAATAAAACCTTGTGTTCTATTCATAGAACCCTGTGTTCTATGAATGGAACCCTGTGTTCTATGAATAGAACCCTGTGTTTTATGAATGAAACCTTGTGTTCTCTGAATGGAAACCACCCGTGATCTATAAATATAACCATGTGTTCTATGAATAAAACCTTGTGTTCTATTAATAGAACCCTGTGTTCTATAAATGGAACCCTGTGTTCTATGAATAGAACCCTGTGTTTTATGAATGAAATTATGTGTTCTCTGAATGGAAACCACCCGTGATCTATAAATATAACCATGTTTTCTATGAAAAAAACCTTGTGTTCTATTTATAGAACCCTGTGTTCTATGAATGGAACCCTGTGTTCTATGAATAGAACCATGTGTTTTATGAATGAAACCATGTGTTCTCTGAATGGAAACCACCCGTGATCTATAAATATAACCATTTTTTCTATGAATAAAACCTTGTGTTCTATGAATAGAACCTTATGTTCTATAAATGGAACCCTGTGTTCTATGAATAGAACCCTGTGTTTTATGATTGAAATTATGTGTTCTCTGAATGGAAACCACCCGTGATCTATAAATATAACCATGTGTTCTATGAATAAAACCTTGTGTTCTATTAATAGAACCCTGTGTCCTATGAATGGAACCCTGTGTTCTATGAATAGAACCCTGTGTTTTATGCATGAAACCATGTGTTCTCTGAATGGAAACCACCCGTGATCTATAAATATAACCATGTGT
Organism: Crinia signifera; assembly: GCF_055691185.1. Lineage (NCBI taxonomy): Eukaryota > Metazoa > Chordata > Amphibia > Anura > Myobatrachidae > Crinia > Crinia signifera. Next base: position 98,944 of record NW_028142174.1, on the reverse strand, counting down.
TCTATGAATAAAACCTTGTGTTCTATGAATATAACCCTATGTTCTATGAGTAGAACCCTGTGTTCTATAAATGGAACCCTGTGTTTTATGAATAGAACCCTGTGTTTTATTAATGAAATTATTTGTTCTCTGAATGGAAACCACCCGTGATCTATAAATATAACCATGTGTTCTATAAATAAAACCTTGTGTTCTATTAATAGAACCCTGTGTCCTATGAATGGAACCCTGTGTTCTATGAATAGAACCCTGTGTTTTATGAATGAAACCTTGTGTTCTCTGAATGGAAACCACCCGTGATCTATAAATATAACCATCTGTTCTATGAATAAAACCTTGTGTTCTATGAATAGAACCCTGTGTTTTATGAATGAAATTATGTGTTCTCTGAATGGAAATCACCCGTGATCTATAAATATAACCATGTGTTCTATGAATAAAACCTTGTGTTCTATTAATAGAACCTTGTGTTTTATGAATGGAACCCTGTGTTCTATGAATAGAACCCTGTGTTTTATGAATGAAATTATGTGTTCTCTGAATGAAAACCACCCGTGATCTATAAATATAACCATGTGTTCAATGAATAAAACCTTGTGTTCTATGAATAGAACCCTGTGTTCTATGAATGGAACCCTGTGTTCTATGAATAGAACCCTGTGTTTTATGAATGAAACCATGTGTTCTCTGAATGGAAACCACCCGTGATCTATAAATATAACCATCTGTTCTATGAATAAAACCTTGTGTTCTATGAATAGAACCCTGTGTTCTATAAATGGAACCCTGTGTTTTATGAATAGAACCCTGTGTTTTATTAATGAAATTATGTGTTCTCTGAATGGAAACCACCCGTGATCTATAAATATAACCATGTTTTCTATGAATAAAACCTTGTGTTCTATTTATAGAACCCTGTGTTCTATGAATGGAACCCTGTGTTCTATGAATAGAACCCTGTGTTTTATGAATGAAACCATGTGTTCTCTGAATGGAAACCACCTGTGATCTATAAATATAACCATCTGTTCTATGAATAAAACCTTGTGTTCTATGAATAGAACCCTGTGTTCTATAAATGGAACCCTGTGTTTTATGAATAGAACCCTGTGTTTTATTAATGAAATTATGTGTTCTCTGAATGGAAACCACCCGTGATCTATAAATATAACCATGTGTTCTATGAATAAAACCTTGTGTTCTATTCATAGAACCCTGTGTCCTATGAATGGAACCCTGTGTTCTATGAATAGAACCCTGTGTTTTATGAATGAAACCATGTGTTCTCTCAATGGAAACCACCCGTGATCTATAAATATAACCATCTGTTCTATGAATAAAACCTTGTGTTCTATGAATAGAACCCTATGTTCTATAAATGGAACCCTGTGTTCTATGAATAGAACCCTGTGTTTTATGAATGAAATTATGTGTTCTCTGAATGGAAACCACCCGTGATCTATGAATATAACCATCTGTTCTATGAATAAAACCTTGTGTTCTATGAATAGAACCCTGTGTTCTATAAATGGAACCCTGTGTTTTATGAATAGAACCCTGTGTTTTATTAATGAAATTATGTGTTCTCTGAATGGAAACCACCCGTGATCTATAAATATAACCATGTGTTCTATGAATAAAACCTTGTGTTCTATTCATAGAACCCTGTGTCCTATGAATGGAACCCTGTGTTCTATGAATAGAACCCTGTGTTTTATGCATGAAACCATGTGTTCTCTGAATGGAAACCACCCGTGATCTATAAATATAACCATGTGTTCTATGAATAAAACCTTGTGTTCTATGAATATAACCCTATGTTCTATGAGTAGAACCCTGTGTTCTATAAATGGAACCCTGTGTTTTATGAATAGAACCCTGTGTTTTATTAATGAAATTATTTGTTCTCTGAATGGAAACCACCCGTGATCTATAAATATAACCATGTGTTCTATAAATAAAACCTTGTGTTCTATTAATAGAACCCTGTGTCCTATGAATGGAACCCTGTGTTCTATGAATAGAACCCTGTGTTTTATGAATGAAACCTTGTGTTCTCTGAATGGAAACCACCCGTGATCTATAAATATAACCATCTGTTCTATGAATAAAACCTTGTGTTCTATGAATAGAACCCTGTGTTTTATGAATGAAATTATGTGTTCTCTGAATGGAAATCACCCGTGATCTATAAATATAACCATGTGTTCTATGAATAAAACCTTGTGTTCTATTAATAGAACCTTGTGTTTTATGAATGGAACCCTGTGTTCTATGAATAGAACCCTGTGTTTTATGAATGAAATTATGTGTTCTCTGAATGAAAACCACCCGTGATCTATAAATATAACCATGTGTTCAATGAATAAAACCTTGTGTTCTATGAATAGAACCCTGTGTTCTATGAATGGAACCCTGTGTTCTATGAATAGAACCCTGTGTTTTATGAATGAAACCATGTGTTCTCTGAATGGAAACCACCCGTGATCTATAAATATAACCATCTGTTCTATGAATAAAACCTTGTGTTCTATGAATAGAACCCTGTGTTCTATAAATGGAACCCTGTGTTTTATGAATAGAACCCTGTGTTTTATTAATGAAATTATGTGTTCTCTGAATGGAAACCACCCGTGATCTATAAATATAACCATGTTTTCTATGAATAAAACCTTGTGTTCTATTTATAGAACCCTGTGTTCTATGAATGGAACCCTGTGTTCTATGAATAGAACCCTGTGTTTTATGAATGAAACCATGTGTTCTCTGAATGGAAACCACCTGTGATCTATAAATATAACCATCTGTTCTATGAATAAAACCTTGTGTTCTATGAATAGAACCCTGTGTTCTATAAATGGAACCCTGTGTTTTATGAATAGAACCCTGTGTTTTATTAATGAAATTATGTGTTCTCTGAATGGAAACCACCCGTGATCTATAAATATAACCATGTGTTCTATGAATAAAACCTTGTGTTCTATTCATAGAACCCTGTGTCCTATGAATGGAACCCTGTGTTCTATGAATAGAACCCTGTGTTTTATGAATGAAACCATGTGTTCTCTCAATGGAAACCACCCGTGATCTATAAATATAACCATCTGTTCTATGAATAAAACCTTGTGTTCTATGAATAGAACCCTATGTTCTATAAATGGAACCCTGTGTTCTATGAATAGAACCCTGTGTTTTATGAATGAAATTATGTGTTCTCTGAATGGAAACCACCCGTGATCTATGAATATAACCATCTGTTCTATGAATAAAACCTTGTGTTCTATGAATAGAACCCTGTGTTCTATAAATGGAACCCTGTGTTTTATGAATAGAACCCTGTGTTTTATTAATGAAATTATGTGTTCTCTGAATGGAAACCACCCGTGATCTATAAATATAACCATGTGTTCTATGAATAAAACCTTGTGTTCTATTCATAGAACCCTGTGTCCTATGAATGGAACCCTGTGTTCTATGAATAGAACCCTGTGTTTTATGAATGAAACCATGTGTTCTCTAAATGGAAACCACCCGTGATCTATAAATATAACCATCTGTTCTATGAATAAAACCTTGTGTTCTATAAATAGAACAATATGTTCTATAAATGGAACCCTGTGTTCTATGAATAGAACCCTGTGTTTTATGATTGAAATGATGTGTTCTCTGAATGAAAACCACCCGTGATCTATAAATATAACCATGTGTTCTATGAATAAAACCTTGTGTTCTATTAATAGAACCCTGTGTTCTATGAATGGGACCCTGTGTTCTATGAATAGAACCCTGTGTTTTATGAATGAAACTATGTGTTCTCTGAATGGAAACCACCCGTGATCTATAAATATAACCATGTGTTCTATGAATAAAACCTTGTGTTCTATTAATAGAACCCTGTGTTCTATGAATGGAACCCTGTGTTCTATGAATAGAACCCTGTGTTTTATGAATGAAATTATGTGTTCTCTGAATGAAAACCACCCGTGATCTATAAATATAACCATCTGTTCTATGAATAAAACCTTGTGTTCTATGAATAGAACCCTGTGTTCTATGAATGGAACCCTGTGTTCTATGAATAGAACCCTGTGTTTTATGAATGAAACCATGTGTTCTCTGAATGGAAACCACCCGTGATCTATAAATATAACCATGTGTTCTATGAATAAAACCTTGTGTTCTATTAATAGAACCCTGTGTTCTATGAATGGAACCCTGTGTTCTATGAATAGAACCCTGTGTTTTATGAATGAAACCATGTGTTCTCTAAATGGAAACCACCCGTGATCTATAAATATAACCATCTGTTCTATGAATAAAACCTTGTGTTCTATAAATAGAACAATATGTTCTATAAATGGAACCCTGTGTTCTATGAATAGAACCCTGTGTTTTATGATTGAAATGATGTGTTCTCTGAATGGAAACCACTCGTGATCTATAAATATAACCATGTGTTCTATGAATAAAACCTTGTGTTCTATTAATAGAACCCTGTGTTCTATGAATGGAACCCTGTGTTCTATGAATAGAACCCTGTGTTTTATGAATGAAATTATGTGTTCTCTGAATGAAAACCACCCGTGATCTATAAATATAACCATGTGTTCTATGAATAAAACCTTGTGTTCTATTAATAGAACCCTGTGTTCTATGAATGGGACCCTGTGTTCTATAAATAGAACCCTGTGTTTTATGAATGAAACTATGTGTTCTCTGAATGGAAACCACCCGTGATCTATAAATATAACCATGTGTTCTATGAATAAAACCTTGTGTTCTATTAATAGAACCCTGTGTTCTATGAATGGAACCCTGTGTTCTATGAATAGAACCCTGTGTTTTATGATAAAATTATGTGTTCTCTGAATGAAAACCACCCGTGATCTATAAATATAACCATCTGTTCTATGAATAAAACCTTGTGTTCTATGAATAGAACCCTGTGTTCTATGAATGGAACCCTGTGTTCTATGAATAGAACCCTGTGTTTTATGAATGAAACCATGTGTTCTCTGAATGGAAACCACCCGTGATCTATAAATATAACCATGTGTTCTATGAATAAAACCTTGTGTTCTATTAATAGAACCCTGTGTTCTATGAATGGAACCCTGTGTTCTATGAATAGAACCCTGTGTTTTATGAATGAAATTATGTGTTCTCTGAATGAAAACCACCCGTGATCTATAAATATAACCATGTGTTCTATGAATAAAACCTTGTGTTCTATTAATAGAACCCTGTGTTCTATGAATGGAACCCTGTGTTCTATGAATAGAACCCTGTGTTTTATGAATGAAATTATGTGTTCTCTGAATGAAAACCACCCGTGATCTATAAATATAACCATGTGTTCTATGAATAAAACCTTGTGTTCTATTAATAGAACCCTGTGTTCTATGAATGGGACCCTGTGTTCTATGAATAGAACCCTGTGTTTTATGAATGAAACCATGTGTTCTCTGAATGGAAACCACCCGTGATCTATAAATATAACCATGTGTTCTATGAATAAAACCTTGTGTTCTATTAATAGAACCCTGTGTTCTATGAATGGAACCCTGTGTTCTATGAATAGAACCCTGTGTTTTATGAATGAAATTATGTGTTCTCTGAATGAAAACCACCCGTGATCTATAAATATAACCATCTGTTCTATGAATAAAACCTTGTGTTCTATGAATAGAACCCTGTGTTCTATGAATGGAACCCTGTGTTCTATGAATAGAACCCTGTGTTTTATGAATGAAACCATGTGTTCTCTGAATGGAAACCACCCGTGATCTATAAATATAACCATCTGTTCTATGAATAAAACCTTGTGTTCTATGAATAGAACCCTGTGTTCTATAAATGGAACCCTGTGTTTTATGAATAGAACCCTGTGTTTTATTAATGAAATTATGTGTTCTCTGAATGGAAACCACCCGTGATCTATAAATATAACCATGTTTTCTATGAATAAAACCTTGTGTTCTATTTATAGAACCCTGTGTTCTATGAATGGAACCCTGTGTTCTATGAATAGAACCCTGTGTTTTATGAATGAAACCATGTGTTCTCTGAATGGAAACCACCTGTGATCTATAAATATAACCATCTGTTCTATGAATAAAACCTTGTGTTCTATGAATAGAACCCTGTGTTCTATAAATGGAACCCTGTGTTTTATGAATAGAACCCTGTGTTTTATTAATGAAATTATGTGTTCTCTGAATGGAAACCACCCGTGATCTATAAATATAACCATGTGTTCTATGAATAAAACCTTGTGTTCTATTCATAGAACCCTGTGTTCTATGAATGGAACCCTGTGTTCTATGAATAGAACCCTGTGTTTTATGAATGAAACCTTGTGTTCTCTGAATGGAAACCACCCGTGATCTATAAATATAACCATGTGTTCTATGATTAAAACCTTGTGTTCTATTAATAGAACCCTGTGTTCTATGAATGGAACCCTGTGTTCTATGAATAGAACCCTGTGTTTTATGAATGAAATTATGTGTTCTCTGAATGAAAACCACCCGTGATCTATAAATATAACCATGTGTTCTATGAATAAAACCTTGTGTTCTATTAATAGAACCCTGTGTTCTATGAATGGGACCCTGTGTTCTATGAATAGAACCCTGTGTTTTATGAATGAAACCATGTGTTCTCTGAATGAAAACCACCCGTGATCTATAAATATAACCATGTGTTCTATGAATAAAACCTTGTGTTCTATTAATAGAACCCTGTGTTCTATGAATGGAACCCTGTGTTCTATGAATAGAACCCTGTGTTTTATGAATGAAATTATGTGTTCTCTGAATGAAAACCACCCGTGATCTATAAATATAACCATCTGTTCTATGAATAAAACCTTGTGTTCTATGAATAGAACCCTGTGTTCTATGAATGGAACCCTGTGTTCTATGAATAGAACCCTGTGTTTTATGAATGAAACCATGTGTTCTCTGAATGGAAACCACCCGTGATCTATAAATATAACCATCTGTTCTATGAATAAAACCTTGTGTTCTATGAATAGAACCCTGTGTTCTATAAATGGAACCCTGTGTTTTATGAATAGAACCCTGTGTTTTATTAATGAAATTATGTGTTCTCTGAATGGAAACCACCCGTGATCTATAAATATAACCATGTTTTCTATGAATAAAACCTTGTGTTCTATTTATAGAACCCTGTGTTCTATGAATGGAACCCTGTGTTCTATGAATAGAACCCTGTGTTTTATGAATGAAACCATGTGTTCTCTGAATGGAAACCACCTGTGATCTATAAATATAACCATCTGTTCTATGAATAAAACCTTGTGTTCTATGAATAGAACCCTGTGTTCTATAAATGGAACCCTGTGTTTTATGAATAGAACCCTGTGTTTTATTAATGAAATTATGTGTTCTCTGAATGGAAACCACCCGTGATCTATAAATATAACCATGTGTTCTATGAATAAAACCTTGTGTTCTATTCATAGAACCCTGTGTTCTATGAATGGAACCCTGTGTTCTATGAATAGAACCCTGTGTTTTATGAATGAAACCTTGTTTTCTCTGAATGGAAACCACCCGTGATCTATAAATATAACCATGTGTTCTATGAATAAAACCTTGTGTTCTATTAATAGAACCCTGTGTTCTATAAATGGAACCCTGTGTTCTATGAATAGAACCCTGTGTTTTATGAATGAAATTATGTGTTCTCTGAATGGAAACCACCCGTGATCTATAAATATAACCATGTTTTCTATGAAAAAAACCTTGTATTCTATTTATAGAACCCTGTGTTCTATGAATGGAACCCTGTGTTCTATGAATAGAACCATGTGTTTTATGAATGAAACCATGTGTTCTCTGAATGGAAACCACCCGTGATCTATAAATATAACCATTTTTTCTATGAATAAAACCTTGTGTTCTATGAATAGAACCTTATGTTCTATAAATGGAACCCTGTGTTCTATGAATAGAACCCTGTGTTTTATGATTGAAATTATGTGTTCTCTGAATGGAAACCACCCGTGATCTATAAATATAACCATGTGTTCTATGAATAAAACCTTGTGTTCTATTAATAGAACCCTGTGTCCTATGAATGGAACCCTGTGTTCTATGAATAGAACCCTGTGTTTTATGCATGAAACCATGTGTTCTCTGAATGGAAACCACCCGTGATCTATAAATATAACCATGTGTTCTATGAATAAAACCTTGTGTTCTATGAATATAACCCTATGTTCTATGAGTAGAACCCTGTGTTCTATAAATGGAACCCTGTGTTTTATGAATAGAACCCTGTGTTTTATTAATGAAATTATTTGTTCTCTGAATGGAAACCACCCGTGATCTATAAATATAACCATGTGTTCTATAAATAAAACCTTGTGTTCTATTAATAGAACCCTGTGTCCTATGAATGGAACCCTGTGTTCTATGAATAGAACCCTGTGTTTTATGAATGAAACCTTGTGTTCTCTGAATGGAAACCACCCGTGATCTATAAATATAACCATCTGTTCTATGAATAAAACCTTGTGTTCTATGAATAGAACCCTGTGTTTTATGAATGAAATTATGTGTTCTCTGAATGGAAATCACCCGTGATCTATAAATATAACCATGTGTTCTATGAATAAAACCTTGTGTTCTATTAATAGAACCTTGTGTTTTATGAATGGAACCCTGTGTTCTATGAATAGAACCCTGTGTTTTATGAATGAAATTATGTGTTCTCTGAATGAAAACCACCCGTGATCTATAAATATAACCATGTGTTCAATGAATAAAACCTTGTGTTCTATGAATAGAACCCTGTGTTCTATGAATGGAACCCTGTGTTCTATGAATAGAACCCTGTGTTTTATGAATGAAACCATGTGTTCTCTGAATGGAAACCACCCGTGATCTATAAATATAACCATCTGTTCTATGAATAAAACCTTGTGTTCTATGAATAGAACCCTGTGTTCTATAAATGGAACCCTGTGTTTTATGAATAGAACCCTGTGTTTTTTTAATGAAATTATGTGTTCTCTGAATGGAAACCACCCGTGATCTATAAATATAACCATGTTTTCTATGAATAAAACCTTGTGTTCTATTTATAGAACCCTGTGTTCTATGAATGGAACCCTGTGTTCTATGAATAGAACCCTGTGTTTTATGAATGAAACCATGTGTTCTCTGAATGGAAACCACCTGTGATCTATAAATATAACCATCTGTTCTATGAATAAAACCTTGTGTTCTATGAATAGAACCCTGTGTTCTATAAATGGAACCCTGTGTTTTATGAATAGAACCCTGTGTTTTATTAATGAAATTATGTGTTCTCTGAATGGAAACCACCCGTGATCTATAAATATAACCATGTGTTCTATGAATAAAACCTTGTGTTCTATTCATAGAACCCTGTGTCCTATGAATGGAACCCTGTGTTCTATGAATAGAACCCTGTGTTTTATGAATGAAACCATGTGTTCTCTCAATGGAAACCACCCGTGATCTATAAATATAACCATCTGTTCTATGAATAAAACCTTGTGTTCTATGAATAGAACCCTATGTTCTATAAATGGAACCCTGTGTTCTATGAATAGAACCCTGTGTTTTATGAATTAAATTATGTGTTCTCTGAATGGAAACCACCCGTGATCTATGAATATAACCATCTGTTCTATGAATAAAACCTTGTGTTCTATGAATAGAACCCTGTGTTCTATAAATGGAACCCTGTGTTTTATGAATAGAACCCTGTGTTTTATTAATGAAATTATGTGTTCTCTGAATGGAAACCACCCGTGATCTATAAATATAACCATGTGTTCTATGAATAAAACCTTGTGTTCTATTCATAGAACCCTGTGTCCTATGAATGGAACCCTGTGTTCTATGAATAGAACCCTGTGTTTTATGCATGAAACCATGTGTTCTCTGAATGGAAACCACCCGTGATCTATAAATATAACCATGTGTTCTATGAATAAAACCTTGTGTTCTATGAATATAACCCTATGTTCTATGAGTAGAACCCTGTGTTCTATAAATGGAACCCTGTGTTTTATGAATAGAACCCTGTGTTTTATTAATGAAATTATTTGTTCTCTGAATGGAAACCACCCGTGATCTATAAATATAACCATGTGTTCTATAAATAAAACCTTGTGTTCTATTAATAGAACCCTGTGTCCTATGAATGGAACCCTGTGTTCTATGAATAGAACCCTGTGTTTTATGAATGAAACCTTGTGTTCTCTGAATGGAAACCACCCGTGATCTATAAATATAACCATCTGTTCTATGAATAAAACCTTGTGTTCTATGAATAGAACCCTGTGTTTTATGAATGAAATTATGTGTTCTCTGAATGGAAATCACCCGTGATCTATAAATATAACCATGTGTTCTATGAATAAAACCTTGTGTTCTATTAATAGAACCTTGTGTTTTATGAATGGAACCCTGTGTTCTATGAATAGAACCCTGTGTTTTATGAATGAAATTATGTGTTCTCTGAATGAAAACCACCCGTGATCTATAAATATAACCATGTGTTCAATGAATAAAACCTTGTGTTCTATGAATAGAACCCTGTGTTCTATGAATGGAACCCTGTGTTCTATGAATAGAACCCTGTGTTTTATGAATGAAACCATGTGTTCTCTGAATGGAAACCACCCGTGATCTATAAATATAACCATCTGTTCTATGAATAAAACCTTGTGTTCTATGAATAGAACCCTGTGTTCTATAAATGGAACCCTGTGTTTTATGAATAGAACCCTGTGTTTTATTAATGAAATTATGTGTTCTCTGAATGGAAACCACCCGTGATCTATAAATATAACCATGTTTTCTATGAATAAAACCTTGTGTTCTATTTATAGAACCCTGTGTTCTATGAATGGAACCCTGTGTTCTATGAATAGAACCCTGTGTTTTATGAATGAAACCATGTGTTCTCTGAATGGAAACCACCTGTGATCTATAAATATAACCATCTGTTCTATGAATAAAACCTTGTGTTCTATGAATAGAACCCTGTGTTCTATAAATGGAACCCTGTGTTCTATGAATAGAACCCTGTGTTTTATGAATGAAATTATGTGTTCTCTGAATGGAAACCACCCGTGATCTATGAATATAACCATCTGTTCTATGAATAAAACCTTGTGTTCTATGAATAGAACCCTGTGTTCTATAAATGGAACCCTGTGTTTTATGAATAGAACCCTGTGTTTTATTAATGAAATTATGTGTTCTCTGAATGGAAACCACCCGTGATCTATAAATATAACCATGTGTTCTATGAATAAAACCTTGTGTTCTATTCATAGAACCCTGTGTCCTATGAATGGAACCCTGTGTTCTATGAATAGAACCCTGTGTTTTATGAATGAAACCATGTGTTCTCTAAATGGAAACCACCCGTGATCTATAAATATAACCATCTGTTCTATGAATAAAACCTTGTGTTCTATAAATAGAACAATATGTTCTATAAATGGAACCCTGTGTTCTATGAATAGAACCCTGTGTTTTATGATTGAAATGATGTGTTCTCTGAATGGAAACCACTCGTGATCTATAAATATAACCATGTGTTCTATGAATAAAACCTTGTGTTCTATTAATAGAACCCTGTGTTCTATGAATGGAACCCTGTGTTCTATGAATAGAACCCTGTGTTTTATGAATGAAATTATGTGTTCTCTGAATGAAAACCACCCGTGATCTATAAATATAACCATGTGTTCTATGAATAAAACCTTGTGTTCTATTAATAGAACCCTGTGTTCTATGAATGGGACCCTGTGTTCTATGAATAGAACCCTGTGTTTTATGAATGAAACTATGTGTTCTCTGAATGGAAACCACCCGTGATCTATAAATATAACCATGTGTTCTATGAATAAAACCTTGTGTTCTATGAATAGAACCCTGTGTTCTATGAATGGAACCCTGTGTTCTATGAATGGAACCCTGTGTTCTATGAATAGAACCCTGTGTTTTATGAATGAAATTATGTGTTCTCTGAATGAAAACCACCCGTGATCTATAAATATAACCATCTGTTCTATGAATAAAACCTTGTGTTCTATGAATAGAACCCTGTGTTCTATGAATGGAACCCTGTGTTCTATGAATAGAACCCTGTGTTTTATGAATGAAACCATGTGTTCTCTGAATGGAAACCACCCGTGATCTATAAATATAACCATGTGTTCTATGAATAAAACCTTGTGTTCTATTAGTAGAACCCTGTGTTCTATGAATGGAACCCTGTGTTCTATGAATAGAACCCTGTGTTTTATGAATGAAACCATGTGTTCTCTAAATGGAAACCACCCGTGATCTATAAATATAACCATCTGTTCTATGAATAAAACCTTGTGTTCTATAAATAGAACAATATGTTCTATAAATGGAACCCTGTGTTCTATGAATAGAACCCTGTGTTTTATGATTGAAATGATGTGTTCTCTGAATGGAAACCACTCGTGATCTATAAATATAACCATGTGTTCTATGAATAAAACCTTGTGTTCTATTAATAGAACCCTGTGTTCTATGAATGGAACCCTGTGTTCTATGAATAGAACCCTGTGTTTTATGAATGAAATTATGTGTTCTCTGAATGAAAACCACCCGTGATCTATAAATATAACCATGTGTTCTATGAATAAAACCTTGTGTTCTATTAATAGAACCCTGTGTTCTATGAATGGGACCCTGTGTTCTATGAATAGAACCCTGTGTTTTATGAATGAAACTATGTGTTCTCTGAATGGAAACCACCCGTGATCTATAAATATAACCATGTGTTCTATGAATAAAACCTTGTGTTCTATTAATAGAACCCTGTGTTCTATGAATGGAACCCTGTGTTCTATGAATAGAACCCTGTGTTTTATGAATGAAATTATGTGTTCTCTGAATGAAAACCACCCGTGATCTATAAATATAACCATCTGTTCTATGAATAAAACCTTGTGTTCTATGAATAGAACCCTGTGTTCTATGAATGGAACCCTGTGTTCTATGAATAGAACCCTGTGTTTTATGAATGAAACCATGTGTTCTCTGAATGGAAACCACCCGTGATCTATAAATATAACCATGTGTTCTATGAATAAAACCTTGTGTTCTATTAATAGAACCCTGTGTTCTATGAATGGAACCCTGTGTTCTATGAATAGAACCCTGTGTTTTATGAATGAAATTATGTGTTCTCTGAATGAAAACCACCCGTGATCTATAAATATAACCATGTGTTCTATGAATAAAACCTTGTGTTCTATTAATAGAACCCTGTGTTCTATGAATGGAACCCTGTGTTCTATGAATAGAACCCTGTGTTTTATGAATGAAATTATGTGTTCTCTGAATGAAAACCACCCGTGATCTATAAATATAACCATGTGTTCTATGAATAAAACCTTGTGTTCTATTAATAGAACCCTGTGTTCTATGAATGGGACCCTGTGTTCTATGAATAGAACCCTGTGTTTTATGAATGAAACCATGTGTTCTCTGAATGGAAACCACCCGTGATCTATAAATATAACCATGTGTTCTATGAATAAAACCTTGTGTTCTATTAATAGAACCCTGTGTTCTATGAATGGAACCCTGTGTTCTATGAATAGAACCCTGTGTTTTATGAATGAAATTATGTGTTCTCTGAATGAAAACCACCCGTGATCTATAAATATAACCATCTGTTCTATGAATAAAACCTTGTGTTCTATGAATAGAACCCTGTGTTCTATGAATGGAACCCTGTGTTCTATGAATAGAACCCTGTGTTTTATGAATGAAACCATGTGTTCTCTGAATGGAAACCACCCGTGATCTATAAATATAACCATCTGTTCTATGAATAAAACCTTGTGTTCTATGAATAGAACCCTGTGTTCTATAAATGGAATTCTGTGTTTTATGAATAGAACCCTGTGTTTTATTAATGAAATTATGTGTTCTCTGAATGGAAACCACCCGTGATCTATAAATATAACCATGTTTTCTATGAATAAAACCTTGTGTTCTATTTATAGAACCCTGTGTTCTATGAATGGAACCCTGTGTTCTATGAATAGAACCCTGTGTTTTATGAATGAAACCTTGTGTTCTCTGAATGGAAACCACCCGTGATCTATAAATATAACCATGTGTTCTATGAATAAAACCTTGTGTTCTATTAATAGAACCCTGTGTTCTATGAATGGAACCCTGTGTTCTATTAATAGAACCGTGTGTTTTATGAATTAAATTACGTGTTCTCTGAATGAAAACCACCCGTGATCTATAAATATAACCATGTGTTCTATGAATAAAACCTTGTGTTCTATTAATAGAACCCTGTGTTCTATGAATGGAACCCTGTGTTCTATGAATAGAACCCTGTGTTTTATGAATGAAACCATGTGTTCTCTGAATGGAAACCACCCGTGATCTATGAATATAACCATCTGTTCTATGAATAAAACCTTGTGTTCTATGAATAGAACCCTGTGTTCTATAAATGGAACCCTGTGTTTTATGAATAGAACCCTGTGTTTTATTAATGAAATTATGTGTTCTCTGAATGGAAACCACCCGTGATCTATAAATATAACCATGTGTTCTATGAATAAAACCTTGTGTTCTATTAATAGAACCCTGTGTCCTATGAATGGAACCCTGTGTTCTATGAATAGAACCCTGTGTTTTATGAATGAAACCTTGTGTTCTCTGAATGGAAACCACCCGTGTTCTATAAATATAACCATCTGTTCTATGAATGAAACCTTGTGTTCTATGAATAGAACCCTGTGTTCTATAAATGGAACGCTGTGTTCTATGAATAGAACCCTGTGTTTTATGAATGAAATTATGTGTTCTCTGAATGGAAATCACCCGTGATCTATAAATATAACCATGTGTTCTATGAATAAAACCTTGTGTTCTATGAATAGAACCCTGTGTTCTATGAATGGAACCCTGTGTTCTATGAATAGAACCCTGTGTTTTATGAATGAAACCATGTGTTCTCTGAATGGAAACCACCCGTGATCTATAAATATAACCATCTGTTCTATGAATAAAACCTTGTGTTCTATGAATAGAACCCTGTGTTCTATAAATGGAACCCTGTGTTTTATGAATAGAACCCTGTGTTTTATTAATGAAATTATGTGTTCTCTGAATGGAAACCACCCGTGATCTATAAATATAACCATGTTTTCTATGAATAAAACCTTGTGTTCTATTTATAGAACCCTGTGTTCTATGAATGGAACCCTGTGTTCTATGAATAGAACCCTGTGTTTTATGAATGAAACCATGTGTTCTCTGAATGGAAACCACCTGTGATCTATAAATATAACCATCTGTTCTATGAATAAAACCTTGTGTTCTATGAATAGAACCCTGTGTTCTATAAATGGAACCCTGTGTTTTATGAATAGAACCCTGTGTTTTATTAATGAAATTATGTGTTCTCTGAATGGAAACCACCCGTGATCTATAAATATAACCATGTGTTCTATGAATAAAACCTTGTGTTCTATTCATAGAACCCTGTGTCCTATGAATGGAACCCTGTGTTCTATGAATAGAACCCTGTGTTTTATGAATGAAACCATGTGTTCTCTCAATGGAAACCACCCGTGATCTATAAATATAACCATCTGTTCTATGAATAAAACCTTGTGTTCTATGAATAGAACCCTATGTTCTATAAATGGAACCCTGTGTTCTATGAATAGAACCCTGTGTTTTATGAATGAAATTATGTGTTCTCTGAATGGAAACCACCCGTGATCTATGAATATAACCATCTGTTCTATGAATAAAACCTTGTGTTCTATGAATAGAACCCTGTGTTCTATAAATGGAACCCTGTGTTTTATGAATAGAACCCTGTGTTTTATTAATGAAATTATGTGTTCTCTGAATGGAAACCACCCGTGATCTATAAATATAACCATGTGTTCTATGAATAAAACCTTGTGTTCTATTCATAGAACCCTGTGTCCTATGAATGGAACCCTGTGTTCTATGAATAGAACCCTGTGTTTTATGAATGAAACCATGTGTTCTCTAAATGGAAACCACCCGTGATCTATAAATATAACCATCTGTTCTATGAATAAAACCTTGTGTTCTATAAATAGAACAATATGTTCTATAAATGGAACCCTGTGTTCTATGAATAGAACCCTGTGTTTTATGATTGAAATGATGTGTTCTCTGAATGGAAACCACTCGTGATCTATAAATATAACCATGTGTTCTATGAATAAAACCTTGTGTTCTATTAATAGAACCCTGTGTTCTATGAATGGAACCCTGTGTTCTATGAATAGAACCCTGTGTTTTATGAATGAAATTATGTGTTCTCTGAATGAAAACCACCCGTGATCTATAAATATAACCATGTGTTCTATGAATAAAACCTTGTGTTCTATTAATAGAACCCTGTGTTCTATGAATGGGACCCTGTGTTCTATGAATAGAACCCTGTGTTTTATGAATGAAACCATGTGTTCTCTGAATGGAAACCACCCGTGATCTATAAATATAACCATGTGTTCTATGAATAAAACCTTGTGTTCTATTAATAGAACCCTGTGTTCTATGAATGGAACCCTGTGTTCTATGAATAGAACCCTGTGTTTTATGAATGAAATTATGTGTTCTCTGAATGAAAACCACCCGTGATCTATAAATATAACCATCTGTTCTATGAATAAAACCTTGTGTTCTATGAATAGAACCCTGTGTTCTATGAATGGAACCCTGTGTTCTATGAATAGAACCCTGTGTTTTATGAATGAAACCATGTGTTCTCTGAATGGAAACCACCCGTGATCTATAAATATAACCATGTTTTCTATGAATAAAACCTTGTGTTCTATTAATAGAACCCTGTGTTCTATGAATGGAACCCTGTGTTCTATGAATAGAACCCTGTGTTTTATGAATGAAATTATGTGTTCTCTGAATGAAAACCACCCGTGATCTATAAATATAACCATGTGTTCTATGAATAAAACCTTGTGTTCTATTAATAGAACCCTGTGTTCTATGAATGGAACCCTGTGTTCTATGAATAGAACCCTGTGTTTTATGAATGAAATTATGTGTTCTCTGAATGAAAACCACCCGTGATCTATAAATATAACCATGTGTTCTATGAATAAAACCTTGTGTTCTATTAATAGAACCCTGTGTTCTATGAATGGGACCCTGTGTTCTATGAATAGAACCCTGTGTTTTATGAATGAAACCATGTGTTCTCTGAATGGAAACCACCCGTGATCTATAAATATAACCATGTGTTCTATGAATAAAACCTTGTGTTCTATTAATAGAACCCTGTGTTCTATGAATGGAACCCTGTGTTCTATGAATAGAACCCTGTGTTTTATGAATGAAATTATGTGTTCTCTGAATGAAAACCACCCGTGATCTATAAATATAACCATCTGTTCTATGAATAAAACCTTGTGTTCTATGAATAGAACCCTGTGTTCTATGAATGGAACCCTGTGTTCTATGAATAGAACCCTGTGTTTTATGAATGAAACCATGTGTTCTCTGAATGGAAACCACCCGTGATCTATAAATATAACCATCTGTTCTATGAATAAAACCTTGTGTTCTATGAATAGAACCCTGTGTTCTATAAATGGAACCCTGTGTTTTATGAATAGAACCCTGTGTTTTATTAATGAAATTATGTGTTCTCTGAATGGAAACCACCCGTGATCTATAAATATAACCATGTTTTCTATGAATAAAACCTTGTGTTCTATTTATAGAACCCTGTGTTCTATGAATGGAACCCTGTGTTCTATGAATAGAACCCTGTGTTTTATGAATGAAACCATGTGTTCTCTGAATGGAAACCACCTGTGATCTATAAATATAACCATCTGTTCTATGAATAAAACCTTGTGTTCTATGAATAGAACCCTGTGTTCTATAAATGGAACCCTGTGTTTTATGAATAGAACCCTGTGTTTTATTAATGAAATTATGTGTTCTCTGAATGGAAACCACCCGTGATCTATAAATATAACCATGTGTTCTATGAATAAAACCTTGTGTTCTATTCATAGAACCCTGTGTTCTATGAATGGAACCCTGTGTTCTATGAATAGAACCCTGTGTTTTATGAATGAAACCTTGTGTTCTCTGAATGGAAACCACCCGTGATCTATAAATATAACCATGTGTTCTATGAATAAAACCTTGTGTTCTATTAATAGAACCCTGTGTTCTATGAATGGAACCCTGTGTTCTATTAATAGAACCGTGTGTTTTATGAATTAAATTACGTGTTCTCTGAATGAAAACCACCCGTGATCTATAAATATAACCATGTGTTCTATGAATAAAACCTTGTGTTCTATTAATAGAACCCTGTGTTCTATGAATGGAACCCTGTGTTCTATGAATAGAACCCTGTGTTTTATGAATGAAACCATGTGTTCTCTGAATGGAAACCACCCGTGATCTATGAATATAACCATCTGTTCTATGAATAAAACCTTGTGTTCTATGAATAGAACCCTGTGTTCTATAAATGGAACCCTGTGTTTTATGAATAGAACCCTGTGTTTTATTAATGAAATTATGTGTTCTCTGAATGGAAACCACCCGTGATCTATAAATATAACCATGTGTTCTATGAATAAAACCTTGTGTTCTATTAATAGAACCCTGTGTCCTATGAATGAAACCCTGTGTTCTATGAATATAACCCTGTGTTTTATGAATGAAACCTTGTGTTCTCTGAATGGAAACCACCCGTGATCTATAAATATAACCATCTGTTCTATGAATGAAACCTTGTGTTCTATGAATAGAACCCTGTGTTCTATAAATGGAACGCTGTGTTCTATGAATAGAACCCTGTGTTTTATGAATGAAATTATGTGTTCTCTGAATGGAAATCACCCGTGATCTATAAATATAACCATGTGTTCTATGAATAAAACCTTGTGTTCTATGAATAGAACCCTGTGTTCTATGAATGGAACCCTGTGTTCTATGAATAGAACCCTGTGTTTTATGAATGAAACCATGTGTTCTCTGAATGGAAACCACCCGTGATCTATAAATATAACCATCTGTTCTATGAATAAAACCTTGTGTTCTATGAATAGAACCCTGTGTTCTATAAATGGAACCCTGTGTTCTATGAATAGAACCCTGTGTTTTATGATTGAAATGATGTGTTCTCTGAATGGAAACCACTCGTGATCTATAAATATAACCATGTTTTCTATGAATAAAACCTTGTGTTCTATTTATAGAACCCTGTGTTCTATGAATGGAACCCTGTGTTCTATGAATAGAACCCTGTGTTTTATGAATGAAACCATGTGTTCTCTGAATGGAAACCACCTGTGATCTATAAATATAACCATCTGTTCTATGAATAAAACCTTGTGTTCTATGAATAGAACCCTGTGTTCTATAAATGGAACCCTGTGTTTTATGAATAGAACCCTGTGTTTTATTAATGAAATTATGTGTTCTCTGAATGGAAACCACCCGTGATCTATAAATATAACCATGTGTTCTATGAATAAAACCTTGTGTTCTATTCATAGAACCCTGTGTTCTATGAATGGAACCCTGTGTTCTATGAATAGAACCCTGTGTTTTATGAATGAAACCTTGTGTTCTCTGAATGGAAACCACCCGTGATCTATAAATATAACCATGTGTTCTATGAATAAAACCTTGTGTTCTATTAATAGAACCCTGTGTTCTATGAATGGAACCCTGTGTTCTATTAATAGAACCGTGTGTTTTATGAATTAAATTACGTGTTCTCTGAATGAAAACCACCCGTGATCTATAAATATAACCATGTGTTCTATGAATAAAACCTTGTGTTCTATTAATAGAACCCTGTGTTCTATGAATGGAACCCTGTGTTCTATGAATAGAACCCTGTGTTTTATGAATGAAACCATGTGTTCTCTGAATGGAAACCACCCGTGATCTATGAATATAACCATCTGTTCTATGAATAAAACCTTGTGTTCTATGAATAGAACCCTGTGTTCTATAAATGGAACCCTGTGTTTTATGAATAGAACCCTGTGTTTTATTAATGAAATTATGTGTTCTCTGAATGGAAACCACCCGTGATCTATAAATATAACCATGTGTTCTATGAATAAAACCTTGTGTTCTATTAATAGAACCCTGTGTCCTATGAATGAAACCCTGTGTTCTATGAATATAACCCTGTGTTTTATGAATGAAACCTTGTGTTCTCTGAATGGAAACCACCCGTGATCTATAAATATAACCATCTGTTCTATGAATGAAACCTTGTGTTCTATGAATAGAACCCTGTGTTCTATAAATGGAACGCTGTGTTCTATGAATAGAACCCTGTGTTTTATGAATGAAATTATGTGTTCTCTGAATGGAAATCACCCGTGATCTATAAATATAACCATGTGTTCTATGAATAAAACCTTGTGTTCTATGAATAGAACCCTGTGTTCTATGAATGGAACCCTGTGTTCTATGAATAGAACCCTGTGTTTTATGAATGAAACCATGTGTTCTCTGAATGGAAACCACCCGTGATCTATAAATATAACCATCTGTTCTATGAATAAAACCTTGTGTTCTATGAATAGAACCCTGTGTTCTATAAATGGAACCCTGTGTTTTATGAATAGAACCCTGTGTTTTATTAATGAAATTATGTGTTCTCTGAATGGAAACCACCCGTGATCTATAAATATAACCATGTTTTCTATGAATAAAACCTTGTGTTCTATTTATAGAACCCTGTGTTCTATGAATGGAACCCTGTGTTCTATGAATAGAACCCTGTGTTTTATGAATGAAACCATGTGTTCTCTGAATGGAAACCACCTGTGATCTATAAATATAACCATCTGTTCTATGAATAAAACCTTGTGTTCTATGAATAGAACCCTGTGTTCTATAAATGGAACCCTGTGTTTTATGAATAGAACCCTGTGTTTTATTAATGAAATTATGTGTTCTCTGAATGGAAACCACCCGTGATCTATAAATAT
Source organism: Crinia signifera (assembly GCF_055691185.1). Taxonomy (NCBI): domain Eukaryota; kingdom Metazoa; phylum Chordata; class Amphibia; order Anura; family Myobatrachidae; genus Crinia; species Crinia signifera. The sequence goes on along the minus strand of NW_028142174.1, from coordinate 77,868 downwards.
AACCATGTGTTCTATGAATAAAACCTTGTGTTCTATTCATAGAACCCTGTGTCCTATGAATGGAACCCTGTGTTCTATGAATAGAACCCTGTGTTTTATGAATGAAACCATGTGTTCTCTCAATGGAAACCACCCGTGATCTATAAATATAACCATCTATTCTATGAATAAAACCTTGTGTTCTATGAATAGAACCCTATGTTCTATAAATGGAACCCTGTGTTCTATGAATAGAACCCTGTGTTTTATGAATGAAATTATGTGTTCTCTGAATGGAAACCACCCGTGATCTATGAATATAACCATCTTTTCTATGAATAAAACCTTGTGTTCTATGAATAGAACCCTGTGTTCTATAAATGGAACCCTGTGTTTTATGAATAGAACCCTGTGTTTTATTAATGAAATTATGTGTTCTCTGAATGGAAACCACCCGTGATCTATAAATATAACCATGTGTTCTATGAATAAAACCTTGTGTTCTATTCATAGAACCCTGTGTCCTATGAATGGAACCCTGTGTTCTATGAATAGAACCCTGTGTTTTATGAATGAAACCATGTGTTCTCTAAATGGAAACCACCCGTGATCTATAAATATAACCATCTGTTCTATGAATAAAACCTTGTGTTCTATAAATAGAACAATATGTTCTATAAATGGAACCCTGTGTTCTATGAATAGAACCCTGTGTTTTATGATTGAAATGATGTGTTCTCTGAATGGAAACCACTCGTGATCTATAAATATAACCATGTGTTCTATGAATAAAACCTTGTGTTCTATTAATAGAACCCTGTGTTCTATGAATGGAACCCTGTGTTCTATGAATAGAACCCTGTGTTTTATGAATGAAATTATGTGTTCTCTGAATGAAAACCACCCGTGATCTATAAATATAACCATCTGTTCTATGAATAAAACCTTGTGTTCTATGAATAGAACCCTGTGTTCTATGAATGGAACCCTGTGTTCTATGAATAGAACCCTGTGTTTTATGAATGAAACCATGTGTTCTCTGAATGGAAACCACCCGTGATCTATAAATATAACCATGTGTTCTATGAATAAAACCTTGTGTTCTATTAATAGAACCCTGTGTTCTATGAATGGAACCCTGTGTTCTATGAATAGAACCCTGTGTTTTATGAATGAAATTATGTGTTCTCTGAATGAAAACCACCCGTGATCTATAAATATAACCATGTGTTCTATGAATAAAACCTTGTGTTCTATTAATAGAACCCTGTGTTCTATGAATGGAACCCTGTGTTCTATGAATAGAACCCTGTGTTTTATGAATGAAATTATGTGTTCTCTGAATGAAAACCACCCGTGATCTATAAATATAACCATGTGTTCTATGAATAAAACCTTGTGTTCTATTAATAGAACCCTGTGTTCTATGAATGGGACCCTGTGTTCTATGAATAGAACCCTGTGTTTTATGAATGAAACCATGTGTTCTCTGAATGGAAACCACCCGTGATCTATAAATATAACCATGTGTTCTATGAATAAAACCTTGTGTTCTATTAATAGAACCCTGTGTTCTATGAATGGAACCCTGTGTTCTATGAATAGAACCCTGTGTTTTATGAATGAAATTATGTGTTCCCTGAATGAAAACCACCCGTGATCTATAAATATAACCATCTGTTCTATGAATAAAACCTTGTGTTCTATGAATAGAACCCTGTGTTCTATGAATGGAACCCTGTGTTCTATGAATAGAACCCTGTGTTTTATGAATGAAACCTTGTGTTCTCTGAATGGAAACCACCCGTGATCTATAAATATAACCATCTGTTCTATGAATGAAACCTTGTGTTCTATGAATAGAACCCTGTGTTCTATAAATGGAACCCTGTGTTCTATGAATAGAACCCTGTGTTTTATGAATGAAATTATGTGTTCTCTGAATGGAAATCACCCGTGATCTATAAATATAACCATGTGTTCTATGAATAAAACCTTGTGTTCTATTAATAGAACCTTGTGTTTTATGAATGGAACCCTGTGTACTATGAATAGAACCCTGTGTTTTATGAATGAAATTATGTGTTCTCTGAATGAAAACCACCCGTGATCTATTAATATAACCATGTGTTCTATGAATAAAACCTTGTGTTCTATTAATAGAACCCTGTGTTCTATGAATGGAACCCTGTGTTCTATGAATAGAACCCTGTGTTTTATGAATGAAACCATGTGTTCTCTGAATGGAAACCACCCGTGATCTATAAATATAACCATCTGTTCTATGAATAAAACCTTGTGTTCTATGAATAGAACCCTGTGTTCTATAAATGGAACCCTGTGTTTTATGAATAGAACCCTGTGTTTTATTAATGAAATTATGTGTTCTCTGAATGGAAACCACCCGTGATCTATAAATATAACCATGTGTTCTATGAATAAAACCTTGTGTTCTATTTATAGAACCCTGTGTTCTATGAATGGAACCCTGTGTTCTATGAATAGAACCATGTGTTTTATGAATGAAACCATGTGTTCTCTGAATGGAAACCACCCGTGATCTATATATATAACCATCTGTTCTATGAATAAAACCTTGTGTTCTATGAATAGAACCCTGTGTTCTATAAATGGAACCCTGTGTTCTATGAATAGAACCCTGTGTTTTATGAATGAAATTATGTGTTCTCTGAAAGGAAACCACCCGTGATCTATAAATATAACCATGTTTTCTATGAATAAAACCTTGTGTTCTATTTATAGAACCCTGTGTTCTATGAATGGAACCCTGTGTTCTATGAATAGAACCATGTGTTTTATGAATGAAACCATGTGTTCTCTGAATGGAAACCACCCGTGATCTATAAATATAACCATTTTTTCTATGAATAAAACCTTGTGTTCTATGAATAGAACCCTATGTTCTATAAATGGAACCCTGTGTTCTATGAATAGAACCCTGTGTTTTATGATTGAAATTATGTGTTCTCTGAATGGAAACCACCCGTGATCTATAAATATAACCATGTGTTCTATGAATAAAACCTTGTGTTCTATTAATAGAACCCTGTGTCCTATGAATGGAACCCTGTGTTCTATGAATAGAACCCTGTGTTTTATGAATGAAACCATGTGTTCTCTGAATGGAAACCACCCGTGATCTATAAATATAACCATCTGTTCTATGAATAAAACCTTGTGTTCTATGAATAGAACCCTATGTTCTATGAATAGAACCCTGTGTTCTATAAATGGAACCCTGTGTTTTATGAATAGAACCCTGTGTTTTATTAATGAAATTATGTGTTCTCTGAATGGAAACCACCCGTGATCTATAAATATAACCATGTGATCTATGAATAAAACCTTGTGTTCTATTAATAGAACCCTGTGTCCTATGAATGAAACCCTGTGTTCTATGAATAGAACCCTGTGTTTTATGAATGAAACCTTGTGTTCTCTGAATGGAAACCACCCGTGATCTATAAATATAACCATCTGTTCTATGAATAAAACCTTGTGTTCTATGAATAGAACCCTGTGTTCTATAAATGGAACCCTGTGTTCTATGAATAGAACCCTGTGTTTTATGAATGAAATTATGTGTTCTCTGAATGGAAATCACCCGTGATCTATAAATATAACCATGTTTTCTATGAATAAAACCTTGTGTTCTATTAATAGAACCCTGTGTTCTATGAATGGAACCCTGTGTTCTATGAATAGAACCCTGTGTTTTATGAATGAAATTATGTGTTCTCTGAATGAAAACCACCCGTGATCTATAAATATAACCATGTGTTCTATGAATAAAACCTTGTGTTCTATTAATAGAACCCTGTGTTCTATGAATGGAACCCTGTGTTCTATGAATAGAACCCTGTGTTTTATGAATGAAATTATGTGTTCTCTGAATGAAAACCACCCGTGATCTATAAATATAACCATGTGTTCTATGAATAAAACCTTGTGTTCTATTAATAGAACCCTGTGTTCTATGAATGGGACCCTGTGTTCTATGAATAGAACCCTGTGTTTTATGAATGAAACCATGTGTTCTCTGAATGGAAACCACCCGTGATCTATAAATATAACCATGTGTTCTATGAATAAAACCTTGTGTTCTATTAATAGAACCCTGTGTTCTATGAATGGAACCCTGTGTTCTATGAATAGAACCCTGTGTTTTATGAATGAAATTATGTGTTCTCTGAATGAAAACCACCCGTGATCTATAAATATAACCATCTGTTCTATGAATAAAACCTTGTGTTCTATGAATAGAACCCTGTGTTCTATGAATGGAACCCTGTGTTCTATGAATAGAACCCTGTGTTTTATGAATGAAACCATGTGTTCTCTGAATGGAAACCACCCGTGATCTATAAATATAACCATCTGTTCTATGAATAAAACCTTGTGTTCTATGAATAGAACCCTGTGTTCTATAAATGGAACCCTGTGTTTTATGAATAGAACCCTGTGTTTTATTAATGAAATTATGTGTTCTCTGAATGGAAACCACCCGTGATCTATAAATATAACCATGTTTTCTATGAATAAAACCTTGTGTTCTATTTATAGAACCCTGTGTTCTATGAATGGAACCCTGTGTTCTATGAATAGAACCCTGTGTTTTATGAATGAAACCATGTGTTCTCTGAATGGAAACCACCTGTGATCTATAAATATAACCATCTGTTCTATGAATAAAACCTTGTGTTCTATGAATAGAACCCTGTGTTCTATAAATGGAACCCTGTGTTTTATGAATAGAACCCTGTGTTTTATTAATGAAATTATGTGTTCTCTGAATGGAAACCACCCGTGATCTATAAATATAACCATGTGTTCTATTCATAAAACCTTGTGTTCTATTCATAGAACCCTGTGTTCTATGAATGGAACCCTGTGTTCTATGAATAGAACCCTGTGTTTTATGAATGAAACCTTGTGTTCTCTGAATGGAAACCACCCGTGATCTATAAATATAACCATGTGTTCTATGAATAAAACCTTGTGTTCTATTAATAGAACCCTGTGTTCTATGAATGGAACCCTGTGTTCTATTAATAGAACCGTGTGTTTTATGAATTAAATTACGTGTTCTCTGAATGAAAACCACCCGTGATCTATAAATATAACCATGTGTTCTATGAATAAAACCTTGTGTTCTATTAATAGAACCCTGTGTTCTATGAATGGAACCCTGTGTTCTATGAATAGAACCCTGTGTTTTATGAATGAAACCATGTGTTCTCTGAATGGAAACCACCCGTGATCTATGAATATAACCATCTGTTCTATGAATAAAACCTTGTGTTCTATGAATAGAACCCTGTGTTCTATAAATGGAACCCTGTGTTTTATGAATAGAACCCTGTGTTTTATTAATGAAATTATGTGTTCTCTGAATGGAAACCACCCGTGATCTATAAATATAACCATGTGTTCTATGAATAAAACCTTGTGTTCTATTAATAGAACCCTGTGTCCTATGAATGAAACCCTGTGTTCTATGAATATAACCCTGTGTTTTATGAATGAAACCTTGTGTTCTCTGAATGGAAACCACCCGTGATCTATAAATATAACCATCTGTTCTATGAATGAAACCTTGTGTTCTATGAATAGAACCCTGTGTTCTATAAATGGAACGCTGTGTTCTATGAATAGAACCCTGTGTTTTATGAATGAAATTATGTGTTCTCTGAATGGAAATCACCCGTGATCTATAAATATAACCATGTGTTCTATGAATAAAACCTTGTGTTCTATGAATAGAACCCTGTGTTCTATGAATGGAACCCTGTGTTCTATGAATAGAACCCTGTGTTTTATGAATGAAACCATGTGTTCTCTGAATGGAAACCACCCGTGATCTATAAATATAACCATCTGTTCTATGAATAAAACCTTGTGTTCTATGAATAGAACCCTGTGTTCTATAAATGGAACCCTGTGTTTTATGAATAGAACCCTGTGTTTTATTAATGAAATTATGTGTTCTCTGAATGGAAACCACCCGTGATCTATAAATATAACCATGTTTTCTATGAATAAAACCTTGTGTTCTATTTATAGAACCCTGTGTTCTATGAATGGAACCCTGTGTTCTATGAATAGAACCCTGTGTTTTATGAATGAAACCATGTGTTCTCTGAATGGAAACCACCTGTGATCTATAAATATAACCATCTGTTCTATGAATAAAACCTTGTGTTCTATGAATAGAACCCTGTGTTCTATAAATGGAACCCTGTGTTTTATGAATAGAACCCTGTGTTTTATTAATGAAATTATGTGTTCTCTGAATGGAAACCACCCGTGATCTATAAATATAACCATGTGTTCTATGAATAAAACCTTGTGTTCTATTCATAGAACCCTGTGTCCTATGAATGGAACCCTGTGTTCTATGAATAGAACCCTGTGTTTTATGAATGAAACCATGTGTTCTCTCAATGGAAACCACCCGTGATCTATAAATATAACCATCTATTCTATGAATAAAACCTTGTGTTCTATGAATAGAACCCTATGTTCTATAAATGGAACCCTGTGTTCTATGAATAGAACCCTGTGTTTTATGAATGAAATTATGTGTTCTCTGAATGGAAACCACCCGTGATCTATGAATATAACCATCTTTTCTATGAATAAAACCTTGTGTTCTATGAATAGAACCCTGTGTTCTATAAATGGAACCCTGTGTTTTATGAATAGAACCCTGTGTTTTATTAATGAAATTATGTGTTCTCTGAATGGAAACCACCCGTGATCTATAAATATAACCATGTGTTCTATGAATAAAACCTTGTGTTCTATTCATAGAACCCTGTGTCCTATGAATGGAACCCTGTGTTCTATGAATAGAACCCTGTGTTTTATGAATGAAACCATGTGTTCTCTAAATGGAAACCACCCGTGATCTATAAATATAACCATCTGTTCTATGAATAAAACCTTGTGTTCTATAAATAGAACAATATGTTCTATAAATGGAACCCTGTGTTCTATGAATAGAACCCTGTGTTTTATGATTGAAATGATGTGTTCTCTGAATGGAAACCACTCGTGATCTATAAATATAACCATGTGTTCTATGAATAAAACCTTGTGTTCTATTAATAGAACCCTGTGTTCTATGAATGGAACCCTGTGTTCTATGAATAGAACCCTGTGTTTTATGAATGAAATTATGTGTTCTCTGAATGAAAACCACCCGTGATCTATAAATATAACCATCTGTTCTATGAATAAAACCTTGTGTTCTATGAATAGAACCCTGTGTTCTATGAATGGAACCCTGTGTTCTATGAATAGAACCCTGTGTTTTATGAATGAAACCATGTGTTCTCTGAATGGAAACCACCCGTGATCTATAAATATAACCATGTGTTCTATGAATAAAACCTTGTGTTCTATTAATAGAACCCTGTGTTCTATGAATGGAACCCTGTGTTCTATGAATAGAACCCTGTGTTTTATGAATGAAATTATGTGTTCTCTGAATGAAAACCACCCGTGATCTATAAATATAACCATGTGTTCTATGAATAAAACCTTGTGTTCTATTAATAGAACCCTGTGTTCTATGAATGGAACCCTGTGTTCTATGAATAGAACCCTGTGTTTTATGAATGAAATTATGTGTTCTCTGAATGAAAACCACCCGTGATCTATAAATATAACCATGTGTTCTATGAATAAAACCTTGTGTTCTATTAATAGAACCCTGTGTTCTATGAATGGGACCCTGTGTTCTATGAATAGAACCCTGTGTTTTATGAATGAAACCATGTGTTCTCTGAATGGAAACCACCCGTGATCTATAAATATAACCATGTGTTCTATGAATAAAACCTTGTGTTCTATTAATAGAACCCTGTGTTCTATGAATGGAACCCTGTGTTCTATGAATAGAACCCTGTGTTTTATGAATGAAATTATGTGTTCCCTGAATGAAAACCACCCGTGATCTATAAATATAACCATCTGTTCTATGAATAAAACCTTGTGTTCTATGAATAGAACCCTGTGTTCTATGAATGGAACCCTGTGTTCTATGAATAGAACCCTGTGTTTTATGAATGAAACCTTGTGTTCTCTGAATGGAAACCACCCGTGATCTATAAATATAACCATCTGTTCTATGAATGAAACCTTGTGTTCTATGAATAGAACCCTGTGTTCTATAAATGGAACCCTGTGTTCTATGAATAGAACCCTGTGTTTTATGAATGAAATTATGTGTTCTCTGAATGGAAATCACCCGTGATCTATAAATATAACCATGTGTTCTATGAATAAAACCTTGTGTTCTATTAATAGAACCTTGTGTTTTATGAATGGAACCCTGTGTACTATGAATAGAACCCTGTGTTTTATGAATGAAATTATGTGTTCTCTGAATGAAAACCACCCGTGATCTATTAATATAACCATGTGTTCTATGAATAAAACCTTGTGTTCTATTAATAGAACCCTGTGTTCTATGAATGGAACCCTGTGTTCTATGAATAGAACCCTGTGTTTTATGAATGAAACCATGTGTTCTCTGAATGGAAACCACCCGTGATCTATAAATATAACCATCTGTTCTATGAATAAAACCTTGTGTTCTATGAATAGAACCCTGTGTTCTATAAATGGAACCCTGTGTTTTATGAATAGAACCCTGTGTTTTATTAATGAAATTATGTGTTCTCTGAATGGAAACCACCCGTGATCTATAAATATAACCATGTGTTCTATGAATAAAACCTTGTGTTCTATTTATAGAACCCTGTGTTCTATGAATGGAACCCTGTGTTCTATGAATAGAACCATGTGTTTTATGAATGAAACCATGTGTTCTCTGAATGGAAACCACCCGTGATCTATATATATAACCATCTGTTCTATGAATAAAACCTTGTGTTCTATGAATAGAACCCTGTGTTCTATAAATGGAACCCTGTGTTCTATGAATAGAACCCTGTGTTTTATGAATGAAATTATGTGTTCTCTGAAAGGAAACCACCCGTGATCTATAAATATAACCATGTTTTCTATGAATAAAACCTTGTGTTCTATTTATAGAACCCTGTGTTCTATGAATGGAACCCTGTGTTCTATGAATAGAACCATGTGTTTTATGAATGAAACCATGTGTTCTCTGAATGGAAACCACCCGTGATCTATAAATATAACCATTTTTTCTATGAATAAAACCTTGTGTTCTATGAATAGAACCCTATGTTCTATAAATGGAACCCTGTGTTCTATGAATAGAACCCTGTGTTTTATGATTGAAATTATGTGTTCTCTGAATGGAAACCACCCGTGATCTATAAATATAACCATGTGTTCTATGAATAAAACCTTGTGTTCTATTAATAGAACCCTGTGTCCTATGAATGGAACCCTGTGTTCTATGAATAGAACCCTGTGTTTTATGAATGAAACCATGTGTTCTCTGAATGGAAACCACCCGTGATCTATAAATATAACCATCTGTTCTATGAATAAAACCTTGTGTTCTATGAATAGAACCCTATGTTCTATGAATAGAACCCTGTGTTCTATAAATGGAACCCTGTGTTTTATGAATAGAACCCTGTGTTTTATTAATGAAATTATGTGTTCTCTGAATGGAAACCACCAGTGATCTATAAATATAACCATGTGATCTATGAATAAAACCTTGTGTTCTATTAATAGAACCCTGTGTCCTATGAATGAAACCCTGTGTTCTATGAATAGAACCCTGTGTTTTATGAATGAAACCTTGTGTTCTCTGAATGGAAACCACCCGTGATCTATAAATATAACCATCTGTTCTATGAATAAAACCTTGTGTTCTATGAATAGAACCCTGTGTTCTATAAATGGAACCCTGTGTTCTATGAATAGAACCCTGTGTTTTATGAATGAAATTATGTGTTCTCTGAATGGAAATCACCCGTGATCTATAAATATAACCATGTGTTCTATGAATAAAACCTTGTGTTCTATTAATAGAACCCTGTGTTTTATGAATGGAACCCTGTGTTCTATGAATAGAACCTTGTGTTTTATGAATGAAATTATGTGTTCTCTGAATGAAAACCACCCGTGATCTATAAATATAACCATGTGTTCAATGAATAAAACCTTGTGTTCTATTAATAGAACCCTGTGTTCTATGAATGGAACCCTGTGTTCTATGAATAGAACCCTGTGTTTTATGAATGAAACCATGTGTTCTCTGAATGGAAACCACCCGTGATCTATAAATATAACCATCTGTTCTATGAATAAAACCTTGTGTTCTATGAAAAGAACCCTGTGTTCTATAAATGGAACCCTGTGTTCTATGAATAGAACCCTGTGTTTTATGAATGAAACCATGTGTTCTCTGAATGGAAACCACCCGTGATCTATAAATATAACCATCTGTTCTATGAATAAAACCTTGTGTTCTATGAAAAGAACCCTATGTTCTATAAATGGAACCCTGTGTTCTATGAATAGAACCCTGTGTTTTATGATTGAAATTATGTGTTCTCTGAATGGAAACCACCCGTGATCTATAAATATAACCATGTGTTCTATGAATAAAACCTTGTGTTCTATTAATAGAACCCTGTGTCCTATGAATGGAACCCTGTGTTCTATGAATAGAACTCTGTGTTTTATGAATGAAACCATGTGTTCTCTAAATGGAAACCACCCGTGATCTATAAATATAACCATCTGTTCTATGAATAAAACCTTGTGTTCTATGAATAGAACCCTATGTTCCATAAATGGAACCCTGTGTTCTATGAATAGAACCCTGTGTTTTATGATTGAAATTATGTGTTCTCTGAATGGAAACCACCCGTGATCTATAAATATAACCATGTGTTCTATGAATAAAACCTTGTGTTCTATTAATAGAACCCTGTGTTCTATGAATGGAACCCTGTGTTCTATGAATAGAACCCTGTGTTTTATGAATGAAATTATGTGTTCTCTGAATGAAAACCACCCGTGATCTATAAATATTACCATGTGTTCTATGAATAAAACCTTGTGTTCTATTAATAGAACCCTGTGTTCTATGAATGGGACCCTGTGTTCTATGAATAGAACCCTGTGTTTTATGAATGAAACCATGTGTTCTCTGAATGGAAACCACCCGTGATCTATAAATATAACCATGTGTTCTATGAATAAAACCTTGTGTTCTATTAATAGAACCCTGTGTTCTATGAATGGAACCCTGTGTTCTATGAATAGAACCCTGTGTTTTATGAATGAAATTATGTGTTCTCTGAATGAAAACCACCCGTGATCTATAAATATAACCATCTGTTCTATGAATAAAACCTTGTGTTCTATGAATAGAACCCTGTGTTCTATGAATGGAACCCTGTGTTCTATGAATAGAACCCTGTGTTTTATGAATGAAACCATGTGTTCTCTGAATGGAAACCACCCGTGATCTATAAATATAACCATCTGTTCTATGAATAAAACCTTGTGTTCTATGAATAGAACCCTGTGTTCTATAAATGGAACCCTGTGTTTTATGAATAGAACCCTGTGTTTTATTAATGAAATTATGTGTTCTCTGAATGGAAACCACCCGTGATCTATAAATATAACCATGTTTTCTATGAATAAAACCTTGTGTTCTATTTATAGAACCCTGTGTTCTATGAATGGAACCCTGTGTTCTATGAATAGAACCCTGTGTTTTATGAATGAAACCATGTGTTCTCTGAATGGAAACCACCCGTGATCTATAAATATAACCATCTGTTCTATGAATAAAACCTTGTGTTCTATGAATAGAACCCTGTGTTCTATAAATGGAACCCTGTGTTTTATGAATAGAACCCTGTGTTTTATTAATGAAATTATGTGTTCTCTGAATGGAAACCACCCGTGATCTATAAATATAACCATGTGTTCTATGAATAAAACCTTGTGTTCTATTAATAGAACCCTGTGTCCTATGAATGGAACCCTGTGTTCTATGAATAGAACCCTGTGTTTTATGAATGAAACCATGTGTTCTCTAAATGGAAACGACCCGTGATCTATAAATATAACCATCTGTTCTATGAATAAAACCTTGTGTTCTATGAATAGAACAATATGTTCTATAAATGGAACCCTGTGTTCTATGAATAGAACCCTGTGTTTTATGATTGAAATGATGTGTTCTCTGAATGGAAACCACTCGTGATCTATAAATATAACCATGTGTTCTATGAATAAAACCTTGTGTTCTATTAATAGAACCCTGTGTTCTATGAATGGAACCCTGTGTTCTATGAATAGAACCCTGTGTTTTATGAATGAAATTATGTGTTCTCTGAATGAAAACCACCCGTGATCTATAAATATAACCATGTGTTCTATAAATAAAACCTTGTGTTCTATTAATAGAACCCTGTGTTCTATGAATGGGACCCTGTGTTCTATGAATAGAACCCTGTGTTTTATGAATGAAACCATGTGTTCTCTGAATGGAAACCACCCGTGATCTATAAATATAACCATGTGTTCTATGAATAAAACCTTGTGTTCTATTAATAGAACCCTGTGTTCTATGAATGGAACCCTGTGTTCTATTAATAGAACCCTGTGTTTTATGAATGAAATTATGTGTTCTCTGAATGAAAACCACCCGTGATCTATAAATATAACCATCTGTTCTATGAATAAAACCTTGTGTTCTATGAATAGAACCCTGTGTTCTATGAATGGAACCCTGTGTTCTATGAATAGAACCCTGTGTTTTATGAATGAAACCATGTGTTCTCTGAATGGAAACCACCCGTGATCTATAAATATAACCATGTGTTCTATGAATAAAACCTTGTGTTCTATTAATAGAACCCTGTGTTCTATGAATGGAACCCTGTGTTCTATGAATAGAACCCTGTGTTTTATGAATGAAATTATGTGTTCTCTGAATGAAAACCACCCGTGATCTATAAATATAACCATGTGTTCTATGAATAAAACCTTGTGTTCTATTAATAGAACCCTGTGTTCTATGAATGGAACCCTGTGTTCTATGAATAGAACCCTGTGTTTTATGAATGAAATTATGTGTTCTCTGAATGAAAACCACCCGTGATCTATAAATATAACCATGTGTTCTATGAATAAAACCTTGTGTTCTATTAATAGAACCCTGTGTTCTATGAATGGGACCCTGTGTTCTATGAATAGAACCCTGTGTTTTATGAATGAAACCATGTGTTCTCTGAATGGAAACCACCCGTGATCTATAAATATAACCATCTGTTCTATGAATAAAACCTTGTGTTCTATGAATAGAACCCTGTGTTCTATAAATGGAACCCTGTGTTTTATGAATAGAACCCTGTGTTTTATTAATGCAATTATGTGTTCTCTGAATGGAAACCACCCGTGATCTATAAATATAACCATGTTTTCTATGAATAAAACCTTGTGTTCTATTTATAGAACCCTGTGTTCTATGAATGGAACCCTGTGTTCTATGAATAGAACCCTGTGTTTTATGAATGAAACCATGTGTTCTCTGAATGGAAACCACCTGTGATCTATAAATATAACCATCTGTTCTATGAATAAAACCTTGTGTTCTATGAATAGAACCCTGTGTTCTATAAATGGAACCCTGTGTTTTATGAATAGAACCCTGTGTTTTATTAATGAAATTATGTGTTCTCTGAATGGAAACCACCCGTGATCTATAAATATAACCATGTGTTCTATGAATAAAACCTTGTGTTCTATTAATAGAACCCTGTGTTCTATGAATGGAACCCTGTGTTCTATGAATAGAACCCTGTGTTTTATGAATGAAATTATGTGTTCTCTGAATGAAAACCACCCGTGATCTATAAATATAACCATGTGTTCTATGAATAAAACCTTGTGTTCTATTAATAGAACCCTGTGTTCTATGAATGGGACCCTGTGTTCTATGAATAGAACCCTGTGTTTTATGAATGAAACCATGTGTTCTCTAAATGGAAACCACCCGTGATCTATAAATATAACCATCTGTTCTATGAATAAAACCTTGTGTTCTATGAATAGAACCCTATGTTCTATAAATGGAACCCTGTGTTCTATGAATAGAACCCTGTGTTTTATGATTGAAATTATGTGTTCTCTGAATGGAAACCACTCGTGATCTATAAATATAACCATGTGTTCTATGAATAAAAATTTGTGTTCTATTAATAGAACCCTGTGTTCTATGAATGGAACCCTGTGTTCTATGAATAGAACCCTTTGTTTTATGAATGAAATTATGTGTTCTCTGAATGGAAACCACCCGTGATCTATAAATATAACCATCTGTTCTATGAATAAAACCTTTTGTTCTATTAATAGAACCCTGTGTCCTATGAATGGAACCCTGTGTTCTATGAATAGAACCCTGTGTTTTATGAATGAAACCATGTGTTCTCTGAATGGAAACCACCCGTGATCTATAAATATAACCATGTGTTCTATGAATAAAACCTTCTGTTCTATTAATAGAACCCTGTGTTCTATGAATGGAACCCTGTGTTCTATGAATAGAACCCTGTGTTTTATGAAAGAAATTATGTGTTCTCTGAATGAAAACCACCCGTGATCTATAAATATAACCATGTGTTCTATGAATAAAACCTTGTGTTCTATTAATAGAACCCTGTGTTCTATGAATGGAACCATGTGTTCTATGAATAGAACCCTGTGTTTTATGAATGAAACCATGTGTTCTCTGAATGGAAACCACCCGTGATCTATAAATATAACCATCTGTTCTATGAATAAAACCTTGTGTTCTATGAATAGAACCCTGTGTTCTATAAATGGAACCCTGTGTTTTATGAATAGAACCCTGTGTTTTATTAATGAAATTATGGGGGAAATTTACTAAAGGAAATTTGTAAAAAATAGGTGTATTTGTATCCAGAAATACACTTATTTTTGACATTTACTATCCCGAAAATACGGCAATTCATATTCGTATTTATAGCACATCAATATGACTACGAATTGCCATATTTTCGGGATAGTAAATGTCAAAAATAAGTGTATTTCTGGATACAAATACACCTATTTTTTACAAATTTCCTTTAGTAAATTTTTCCCTATGTGTTCTCTGAATGGAAACCACCCGTGATCTATAAATATAACCATATGTTCTATGAATAAAACCTTGTGTTCTATTAATAGAACCCTGTGTTCTATGAATGGAACCCTGTGTTCTATGAATAGAACCCTGTGTTTTATGAATGAAATTATGTGTTCTCTGAATGAAAACCACCCGTGATCTATAAATATAACCATCTGTTCTATGAATAAAACCTTGTGTTCTATGAATAGAACCCTGTGTTCTATAAATGGAACCCTGTGTTCTATGAATAGAACCCTGTGTTTTATGAATGAAATTATGTGTTCTCTGAATGGAAACCACCCGTGATCTATAAATATAACCATGTGTTCTAAGAATAAAACCTTGTGTTCTATTTATAGAACCCTGTGTTCTATGAATGGAACCCTGTGTTCTATGAATAGAACCCTGTGTTTTATGAATGAAACCATGTGTTCTCTGAATGGAAACCACCCGTGATCTATAAATATAACCATCTTTTCTATGAATTAAACCTTGTGTTCTATTAATAGAATACTGTGTTCTATGAATGGAACCCTGTGTTCTATGAATAGAACCCTGTGTTTTATGAATGAAACCATGTGATCTCTGAATGGAAACCACCCGTGATCTATAAATATAACCATCTTTTCTATGAATAAAACCTTGTGTTCTATGAATAGAACCCTATGTTCTATAAATGGAACCCTGTGTTTTATGAATAGAACCCTGTGTTTTATTAATGAAATTATGTGTTCTCTGAATGGAAACCACCCGTGATCTATAAATATAACCATGTGTTCTATGAATAAAACCTTGTGTTCTATGAATAGAACCCTGTGTTCTATAAATGGAACCCTGTGTTTTATGAATAGAACCCTGTGTTTTATTAATGAAATTATGTGTTCTCTGAATGGAAACCACCCGTGATCTATAAATATAACCATGTTTTCTATGAATAAAACCTTGTGTTCTATTTATAGAACCCTGTGTTCTATGAATGGAACCCTGTGTTCTATGAATAGAACCCTGTGTTTTATGAATGAAACCATGTGTTCTCTGAATGGAAACCACCCGTTATCTATAAATATAACCATCTGTTCTATGAATAAAACCTTGTGTTCTATGAATAGAACCCTGTGTTCTATAAATGGAACCCTGTGTTTTATGAATAGAACCCTGTGTTTTATTAATGAAATTATGTGTTCTCTGAATGGAAACCACCCGTGATCTATAAATATAACCATGTGTTCTATGAATAAAACCTTGTGTTCTATTCATAGAACCCTGTGTCCTATGAATGGAACCCTGTGTTCTATGAATAGAACCCTGTGTTTTATGAATGAAACCATGTGTTCTCTAAATGGAAACCACCCGTGATCTATAAATATAACCATCTGTTCTATGAATAAAACCTTGTGTTCTATGAATAGAACCCTATGTTCTATAAATGGAACCCTGTGTTCTATGAATAGAACCCTGTGTTTTATGATTGAAATTATGTGTTCTCTGAATGGAAACCACCCGTGATCTATAAATATAACCATTTTTTCTATGAATAAAACCTTGTGTTCTATGAATAGAACCCTATGTTCTATAAATGGAACCCTGTGTTCTATGAATAGAACCCTGTGTTTTATGATTGAAATTATGTGTTCTCTGAATGGAAACCACCCATGATCTATAAATATAACCATGTGTTCTATGAATAAAACCTTTTGTTCTATTAATAGAACCCTGTGTCCTATGAATGGAACCCTGTGTTCTATGAATAGAACCCTGTGTTTTATGAATGAAACCATGTGTTCTCTGAATGGAAACCACCCGTGATCTATAAATATAACCATGTGTTCTATGAATAAAACCTTCTGTTCTATTAATAGAACCCTGTGTTCTATGAATGGAACCCTGTGTTCTATGAATAGAACCCTGTGTTTTATGAAAGAAATTATGTGTTCTCTGAATGAAAACCACCCGTGATCTATAAATATAACCATGTGTTCTATGAATAAAACCTTGTGTTCTATTAATAGAACCCTGTGTTCTATGAATGGAACCCTGTGTTCTATGAATAGAACCCTGTGTTTTATGAATGAAACCATGTGTTCTCTGAATGGAAACCACCCGTGATCTATAAATATAACCATCTGTTCTATGAATAAAACCTTGTGTTCTATGAATAGAACCCTGTGTTCTATAAATGGAACCCTGTGTTTTATGAATAGAACCCTGTGTTTTATTAATGAAATTATGTGTTCTCTGAATGGAAACCACCCGTGATCTATAAATATAACCATGTGTTCTATGAATAAAACCTTGTGTTCTATTAATAGAACCCTGTGTTCTATGAATGGAACCCTGTGTTCTATGAATAGAACCCTGTGTTTTATGAATGAAATTATGTGTTCTCTGAATGAAAACCACCCGTGATCTATAAATATAACCATCTGTTCTATGAATAAAACCTTGTGTTCTATGAATAGAACCCTGTGTTCTATAAATGGAACCCTGTGTTCTATGAATAGAACCCTGTGTTTTATGAATGAAATTATGTGTTCTCTGAATGGAAACCACCCGTGATCTATAAATATAACCATGTGTTCTAAGAATAAAACCTTGTGTTCTATTTATAGAACCCTGTGTTCTATGAATGGAACCCTGTGTTCTATGAATAGAACCCTGTGTTTTATGAATGAAACCATGTGTTCTCTGAATGGAAACCACCCGTGATCTATAAATATAACCATCTTTTCTATGAATTAAACCTTGTGTTCTATTAATAGAATACTGTGTTCTATGAATGGAACCCTGTGTTCTATGAATAGAACCCTGTGTTTTATGAATGAAACCATGTGATCTCTGTATGGAAACCACCCGTGATCTATAAATATAACCATCTTTTCTATGAATAAAACCTTGTGTTCTATGAATAGAACCCTATGTTCTATAAATGGAACCCTGTGTTCTATGAATAGAACCCTGTGTTTTATGAATGAAACCATGTGTTCTCTGAATGGAAACCACCCGTGATCTATAAATATAACCATCTGTTCTATGAATAAAACCTTGTGTTCTATGAATAGAACCCTGTGTTCTATAAATGGAACCCTGTGTTTTATGAATAGAACCCTGTGTTTTATTAATGAAATTATGTGTTCTCTGAATGGAAACCACCCGTGATCTATAAATATAACCATGTGTTCTATGAATAAAACCTTGTGTTCTATTAATAGAACCCTGTGTCCTATGAATGGAACCCTGTGTTCTATGAATAGAACCCTGTGTTTTATGAATGAAACCTTGTGTTCTCTGAATGGAAACCACCCGTGATCTATAAATATAACCATCTGTTCTATGAATAAAACCTTGTGTTCTATGAATAGAACCCTGTGTTCTATAAATGGAACCCTGTGTTCTATGAAAAGAACCCTGTGTTTTATGAATGAAATTATGTGTTCTCTGAATGGAAATCACCCGTGATCTATAAATATAACCATGTGTTCTATGAATAAAACCTTGTGTTCTATTAATAGAACCTTGTGTTTTATGAATGGAACCCTGTGTTCTATGAATAGAACCCTGTGTTTTATGAATGAAAATATGTGTTCTCTGAATGAAAACCACCCGTGATCTATAAATATAACCATGTGTTCTATGAATAAAACCTTGTGTTCTATTAATAGAACCCTGTGTTCTATGAATGGAACCCTGTGTTCTATGAATAGAACCCTGTGTTTTATGAATGAAACCATGTGTTCTCTGAATGGAAACCACCCGTGATCTATAAATATAACCATCTGTTCTATGAATAAAACCTTGTGTTCTATGAATAGAACCCTGTGTCCTATGAATGGAACCCTGTGTTCTATGAATAGAACCCTGTGTTTTATGAATGAAATTATGTGTTCTCTGAATGAAAACCACCCGTGATCTATAAATATAACCATGTGTTCTATGAATAAAACCTTGTGTTCTATTAATAGAACCCTGTGTTCTATGAATGGAACCCTGTGTTCTATGAATAGAACCCTGTGTTTTATGAATGAAACCATGTGTTCTCTGAATGGAAACCACCCGTGATCTATGAATATAACCATCTGTTCTATGAATAAAACCTTGTGTTCTATGAATAGAACCCTGTGTTCTATAAATGGAACCCTGTGTTTTATGAATAGAACCCTGTGTTTTATTAATGAAATTATGTGTTCTCTGAATGGACACCACCCGTGATCTATAAATATAACCATGTGTTCTATGAATAAAACCTTCTGTTCTATTAATAGAACCCTGTGTTCTATGAATGGAACCCTGTGTTCTATGAATAGAACCCTGTGTTTTATGAAAGAAATTATGTGTTCTCTGAATGAAAACCACCCGTGATCTATAAATATAACCATGTGTTCTATGAATAAAACCTTGTGTTCTATTAATAGAACCCTGTGTTCTATGAATGGAACCCTGTGTTCTATGAATAGAACCCTGTGTTTTATGAATGAAACCATGTGTTCTCTGAATGGAAACCACCCGTGATCTATAAATATAACCATCTGTTCTATGAATAAAACCTTGTGTTCTATGAATAGAACCCTGTGTTCTATAAATGGAACCCTGTGTTTTATGAATAGAACCCTGTGTTTTATTAATGGAATTATGTGTTCTCTGAATGGAAACCACCCGTGATCTATAAATATAACCATGTGTTCTATGAATAAAACCTTGTGTTCTATTAATAGAACCCTGTGTTCTATGAATGGAACCCTGTGTTCTATGAATAGAACCCTGTGTTTTATGAATGAAATTATGTGTTCTCTGAATGAAAACCACCCGTGATCTATAAATATAACCATCTGTTCTATGAATAAAACCTTGTGTTCTATGAATAGAACCCTGTGTTCTATAAATGGAACCCTGTGTTCTATGAATAGAACCCTGTGTTTTATGAATGAAATTATGTGTTCTCTGAATGGAAACCACCCGTGCTATAAATATAACCATGTGTTCTATGAATAAAACCTTGTGTTCTATTAATAGAACCCTGTGTTCTATGAATGGAACCCTGTGTTCGATGAATAGAACCCTGTGTTCTATGAATAGAACCCTGTGTTTTATGAATGAAACCATGTGTTCTCTGAATGGAAACCACCCGTGATCTATGAATATAACCATCTGTTCTATGAATAAAACCTTGTGTTCTATGAATAGAACCCTGTGTTCTATAAATGGAACCCTGTGTTTTATGAATAGAACCCTGTGTTTTATTAATGAAATTATGTGTTCTCTGAATGGAAACCACCCGTGATCTATAAATATAACCATGTGTTCTATGAATAAAACCTTGTGTTCTATTAATAGAACCCTGTGTCCTATGAATGGAACCCTGTGTTCTATGAATAGAACCCTGTGTTTTATGAATGAAACCTTGTGTTCTCTGAATGGAAACCACCCGTGATCTATAAATATAACCATCTGTTCTATGAATGAAACCTTGTGTTCTATGAATAGAACCCTGTGTTCTATAAATGGAACGCTGTGTTCTATGAATAGAACCCTGTGTTTTATGAATGAAATTATGTGTTCTCTGAATGGAAATCACCCGTGATCTATAAATATAACCATGTGTTCTATGAATAAAACCTTGTGTTCTATGAATAGAACCCTGTGTTCTATGAATGGAATCCTGTGTTCTATGAATAGAACCCTCTGTTTTATGAATGAAACCATGTGTTCTCTGAATGGAAACCACCCGTGATCTATAAATATAACCATCTGTTCTATGAATAAAACCTTGTGTTCTATGAATAGAACCCTGTGTTCTATAAATGGAACCCTGTGTTTTATGAATAGAACCCTGTGTTTTATTAATGAAATTATGTGTTCTCTGAATGGAAACCACCCGTGATCTATAAATATAACCATGTTTTCTATGAATAAAACCTTGTGTTCTATTTATAGAACCCTGTGTTCTATGAATGGAACCCTGTGTTCTACGAATAGAACCCTGTGTTTTATGAATGAAACCATGTGTTCTCTGAATGGAAACCACCTGTGATCTATAAATATAACCATCTGTTCTATGAATAAAACCTTGTGTTCTATGAATAGAACCCTGTGTTCTATAAATGGAACCCTGTGTTTTATGAATAGAACCCTGTGTTTTATTAATGAAATTATGTGTTCTCTGAATGGAAACCACCCGTGATCTATAAATATAACCATGTGTTCTATGAATAAAACCTTGTGTTCTATTCATAGAACCCTGTGTCCTATGAATGGAACCCTGTGTTCTATGAATAGAACCCTGTGTTTTATGAATGAAACCATGTGTTCTCTCAATGGAAACCACCCGTGATCTATAAATATAACCATCTGTTCTATGAATAAAACCTTGTGTTCTATGAATAGAACCCTATGTTCTATAAATGGAACCCTGTGTTCTATGAATAGAACCCTGTGTTTTATGAATGAAATTATGTGTTCTCTGAATGGAAACCACCCGTGATCTATGAATATAACCATCTGTTCTATGAATAAAACCTTGTGTTCTATGAATAGAACCCTGTGTTCTATAAATGGAACCCTGTGTTTTATGAATAGAACCCTGTGTTTTATTAATGAAATTATGTGTTCTCTGAATGGAAACCACCCGTGATCTATAAATATAACCATGTGTTCTATGAATAAAACCTTGTGTTCTATTCATAGAACCCTGTGTCCTATGAATGGAACCCTGTGTTCTATGAATAGAACCCTGTGTTTTATGAATGAAACCATGTGTTCTCTAAATGGAAACCACCCGTGATCTATAAATATAACCATCTGTTCTATGAATAAAACCTTGTGTTCTATAAATAGAACAATATGTTCTATAAATGGAACCCTTTGTTCTATGAATAGAACCCTGTGTTTTATGATTGAAATGATGTGTTCTCTGAATGGAAACCACTCGTGATCTATAAATATAACCATGTGTTCTATGAATAAAACCTTGTGTTCTATTAATAGAACCCTGTGTTCTATGAATGGAACCCTGTGTTCTATGAATAGAACCCTGTGTTTTATGAATGAAATTATGTGTTCTCTGAATGAAAACCACCCGTGATCTATAAATATAACCATGTGTTCTATGAATAAAACCTTGTGTTCTATTAATAGAACCCTGTGTTCTATGAATGGGACCCTGTGTTCTATGAATAGAACCCTGTGTTTTATGAATGAAACCATGTGTTCTCTGAATGGAAACCACCCGTGATCTATAAATATAACCATGTGTTCTATGAATAAAACCTTGTGTTCTATTAATAGAACCCTGTGTTCTATGAATGGAACCCTGTGTTCTATGAATAGAACCCTGTGTTTTATGAATGAAATTATGTGTTCTCTGAATGAAAACCACCCGTGATCTATAAATATAACCATCTGTTCTATGAATAAAACCTTGTGTTCTATGAATAGAACCCTGTGTTCTATGAATGGAACCCTGTGTTCTATGAATAGAACCCTGTGTTTTATGAATGAAACCATGTGTTCTCTGAATGGAAACTACCCGTGATCTATAAATATAACCATGTGTTCTATGAATAAAACCTTGTGTTCTATTAATAGAACCCTGTGTTCTATGAATGGAACCCTGTGTTCTATGAATAGAACCCTGTGTTTTATGAATGAAATTATGTGTTCTCTGAATGAAAACCACCCGTGATCTATAAATATAACCATGTGTTCTATGAATAAAACCTTGTGTTCTATTAATAGAACCCTGTGTTCTATGAATGGAACCCTGTGTTCTATGAATAGAACCCTGTGTTTTATGAATGAAATTATGAGTTCTCTGAATGAAAACCACCCGTGATCTATAAATATAACCATGTGTTCTATGAATAAAACCTTGTGTTCTATTAATAGAACCCTGTGTTCTATGAATGGGACCCTGTGTTCTATGAATAGAACCCTGTGTTTTATGAATGAAACCATGTGTTCTCTGAATGGAAACCACCCGTGATCTATAAATATAACCATGTGTTCTATGAATAAAACCTTGTGTTCTATTAATAGAACCCTGTGTTCTATGAATGGAACCCTGTGTTCTATGAATAGAACCCTGTGTTTTATGAATGAAATTATGTGTTCTCTGAATTAAAACCACCCGTGATCTATAAATATAACCATCTGTTCTATGAATAAAACCTTGTGTTCTATGAATAGAACCCTGTGTTCTATGAATGGAACCCTGTGTTCTATGAATAGAACCCTGTGTTTTATGAATGAAACCTTGTGTTCTCTGAATGGAAACCACCCGTGATCTATAAATATAACCATCTGTTCTATGAATGAAACCTTGTGTTCTATGAATATAACCCTGTGTTCTATAAATGGAACCCTGTGTTCTATGAATAGAACCCTGTGTTTTATGAATGAAATTATGTGTTCTCTGAATGGAAATCACCCGTGATCTATAAATATAACCATGTGTTCTATGAATAAAACCTTGTGTTCTATTAATAGAACCTTGTGTTTTATGAATGGAACCCTGTGTACTATGAATAGAACCCTGTGTTTTATGAATGAAATTATGTGTTCTCTGAATGAAAACCACCCGTGATCTATTAATATAACCATGTGTTCTATGAATAAAACCTTGTGTTCTATTAATAGAACCCTGTGTTCTATGAATGGAACCCTGTGTTCTATGAATAGAACCCTGTGTTTTATGAATGAAACCATGTGTTCTCTGAATGGAAACCACCCGTGATCTATAAATATAACCATCTGTTCTATGAATAAAACCTTGTGTTCTATGAATAGAACCCTGTGTTCTATAAATGGAACCCTGTGTTTTATGAATAGAACCCTGTGTTTTATTAATGAAATTATGTGTTCTCTGAATGGAAACCACCCGTGATCTATAAATATAACCATGTGTTCTATGAATAAAACCTTGTGTTCTATTTATAGAACCCTGTGTTCTATGAATGGAACCCTGTGTTCTATGAATAGAACCATGTGTTTTATGAATGAAACCATGTGTTCTCTGAATGGAAACCACCCGTGATCTATATATATAACCATCTGTTCTATGAATAAAACCTTGTGTTCTATGAATAGAACCCTGTGTTCTATAAATGGAACCCTGTGTTCTATGAATAGAACCCTGTGTTTTATGAATGAAATTATGTGTTCTCTGAAAGGAAACCACCCGTGATCTATAAATATAACCATGTTTTCTATGAATAAAACCTTGTGTTCTATTTATAGAACCCTGTGTTCTATGAATGGAACCCTGTGTTCTATGAATAGAACCATGTGTTTTATGAATGAAACCATGTGTTCTCTGAATGGAAACCACCCGTGATCTATAAATATAACCATTTTTTCTATGAATAAAACCTTGTGTTCTATGAATAGAACCCTATGTTCTATAAATGGAACCCTGTGTTCTATGAATAGAACCCTGTGTTTTATGATTGAAATTATGTGTTCTCTGAATGGAAACCACCCGTGATCTATAAATATAACCATGTGTTCTATGAATAAAACCTTGTGTTCTATTAATAGAACCCTGTGTCCTATGAATGGAACCCTGTGTTCTATGAATAGAACCCTGTGTTTTATGAATGAAACCATGTGTTCTCTGAATGGAAACCACCCGTGATCTATAAATATAACCATCTGTTCTATGAATAAAACCTTGTGTTCTATGAATAGAACCCTATGTTCTATGAATAGAACCCTGTGTTCTATAAATGGAACCCTGTGTTTTATGAATAGAAAGAACCCTGTGTTTTATTAATGAAATTATGTGTTCTCTGAATGGAAACCACCCGTGATCTATAAATATAACCATGTTTTCTATGAATAAAACCTTGTGTTCTATTTATAGAACCCTGTGTTCTATGAATGGAACCCTGTGTTCTATGAATAGAACCCTGTGTTTTATGAATGAAACCATGTGTTCTCTGAATGGAAACCACCCGTGATCTATAAATATAACCATCTGTTCTATGAATAAAACCTTGTGTTCTATGAATAGAACCCTGTGTTCTATAAATGGAACCCTGTGTTTTATGAATAGAACCCTGTGTTTTATTAATGAAATTATGTGTTCTCTGAATGGAAACCACCCGTGATCTATAAATATAACCATGTGTTCTATGAATAAAACCTTGTGTTCTATTCATAGAACCCTGTGTCCTATGAATGGAACCCTGTGTTCTATGAATAGAACCCTGTGTTTTATGAATGAAACCATGTGTTCTCTAAATGGAAACGACCCGTGATCTATAAATATAACCATCTGTTCTATGAATAAAACCTTGTGTTCTATGAATAGAACAATATGTTCTATAAATGGAACCCTGTGTTCTATGAATAGAACCCTGTGTTTTATGATTGAAATGATGTGTTCTCTGAATGGAAACCACTCGTGATCTATAAATATAACCATGTGTTCTATGAATAAAACCTTGTGTTCTATTAATAGAACCCTGTGTTCTATGAATGGAACCCTGTGTTCTATGAATAGAACCCTGTGTTTTATGAATGAAATTATGTGTTCTCTGAATGAAAACCACCCGTGATCTATAAATATAACCATGTGTTCTATAAATAAAACCTTGTGTTCTATTAATAGAACCCTGTGTTCTATGAATGGGACCCTGTGTTCTATGAATAGAACCCTGTGTTTTATGAATGAAACCATGTGTTCTCTGAATGGAAACCACCCGTGATCTATAAATATAACCATGTGTTCTATGAATAAAACCTTGTGTTCTATTAATAGAACCCTGTGTTCTATGAATGGAACCCTGTGTTCTATGAATAGAACCCTGTGTTTTATGAATGAAATTATGTGTTCTCTGAATGAAAACCACCCGTGATCTATAAATATAACCATCTGTTCTATGAATAAAACCTTGTGTTCTATGAATAGAACCCTGTGTTCTATGAATGGAACCCTGTGTTCTATGAATAGAACCCTGTGTTTTATGAATGAAACCATGTGTTCTCTGAATGGAAACCACCCGTGATCTATAAATATAACCATGTGTTCTATGAATAAAACCTTGTGTTCTATTAATAGAACCCTGTGTTCTATGAATGGAACCCTGTGTTCTATGAATAGAACCCTGTGTTTTATGAATGAAATAATGTGTTCTCTGAATGAAAACCACCCGTGATCTATAAATATAACCATGTGTTCTATGAATAAAACCTTGTGTTCTATTAATAGAACCCTGTGTTCTATGAATGGAACCCTGTGTTCTATGAATAGAACCCTGTGTTTTATGAATGAAATTATGTGTTCTCTGAATGAAAACCACCCGTGATCTATAAATATAACCATGTGTTCTATGAATAAAACCTTGTGTTCTATTAATAGAACCCTGTGTTCTATGAATGGGACCCTGTGTTCTATGAATAAAACCCTGTGTTTTATGAATGAAACCATGTGTTCTCTGAATGGAAACCACCCGTGATCTATAAATATAACCATGTGTTCTATGAATAAAACCTTGTGTTCTATTAATAGAACCCTGTGTTCTATGAATGGAACCCTGTGTTCTATGAATAGAACCCTGTGTTTTATGAATGAAATGATGTGTTCTCTGAATGAAAACCACCCGTGATCTATAAATATAAACATCTGTTCTATGAATAAAACCTTGTGTTCTATGAATAGAACCCTGTGTTCTATGAATGGAACCCTGTGTTCTATGAATAGAACCCTGTGTTTTATGAATGAAACCATGTGTTCTCTGAATGGAAACCACCCGTGATCTATAAATATAACCATCTGTTCTATGAATAAAACCTTGTGTTCTATGAATAGAACCCTGTGTTCTATAAATGGAACCCTGTGTTTTATGAATAGAACCCTGTGTTTTATTAATGAAATTATGTGTTCTCTGAATGGAAACCACCCGTGATCTATAAATATAACCATGTGTTCTATGAATAAAACCTTGTGTTCTATTCATAGAACCCTGTGTCCTATGAATGGAACCCTGTGTTCTATGAATAGAACCCTGTGTTTTATGAATGAAACCATGTGTTCTCTGAATGGAAACCACCCGTGATCTATAAATATAACAATCTGTTCTATGAATAAAACCTTGTGTTCTATGAATAGAACCCTGTGTTCTATAAATGGAACCATGTGTTCTATGAATAGAACCCTGTGTTTTATGAATGAAATTCTTTGTTCTCTGAATGGAAACCACCCGTGATCTATAAATATAACCATGTTTCTATGAATAAAACCTTGTGTTCTATTTATAGAACCCTGTGTTCTATGAATGGAACCCTGTGTTCTATGAATAGAACCCTGTGTTTTATGAATGAAACCATGTGTTCTCTGAATGGAAACCACCCGTGATCTATAAATATAACCATGTGTTCTATGAATAAAACCTTGTGTTCTATTAATAGAACCCTGTGTTCTATGAATGGAACCCTGTGTTCTATGAATAGAACCCTGTGTTTTATGAATGAAATTATGTGTTCTCTGAATGAAAACCACCCGTGATCTATAAATATAACCATCTGTTCTATGAATAAAACCTTGTGTTCTATGAATAGAACCCTGTGTTCTATGAATGGAACCCTGTGTTCTATGAATAGAACCCTGTGTTTTATGAATGAAACCATGTGTTCTCTGAATGGAAACCACCCGTGATCTATAAATATAACCATCTGTTCTATGAATAAAACCTTGTGTTCTATGAATAGAACCCTGTGTTCTATAAATGGAACCCTGTGTTTTATGAATAGAACCCTGTGTTTTATTAATGAAATTATGTGTTCTCTGAATGGAAACCACCCGTGATCTATAAATATAACCATGTTTTCTATGAATAAAACCTTGTGTTCTATTTATAGAACCCTGTGTTCTATGAATGGAACCCTGTGTTCTATGAATAGAACCCTGTGTTTTATGAATGAAACCATGTGTTCTCTGAATGGAAACCACCCGTGATCTATAAATATAACCATCTGTTCTATGAATAAAACCTTGTGTTCTATGAATAGAACCCTGTGTTCTATAAATGGAACCCTGTGTTTTATGAATAGAACCCTGTGTTTTATTAATGAAATTATGTGTTCTCTGAATGGAAACCACCCGTGATCTATAAATATAACCATGTGTTCTATGAATAAAACCTTGTGTTCTATTCATAGAACCCTGTGTCCTATGAATGAAACCCTGTGTTCTATGAATAGAACCCTGTGTTTTATGAATGAAACCATGTGTTCTCTAAATGGTAACGACCCGTGATCTATAAATATAACCATCTGTTCTATGAATAAAACCTTGTGTTCTATGAATAGAACAATATGTTCTATAAATGGAACCCTGTGTTCTATGAATAGAACCCTGTGTTTTATGATTGAAATGATGTGTTCTCTGAATGGAAACCACTCGTGATCTATAAATATAACCATGTGTTCTATGAATAAAACCTTGTGTTCTATTAATAGAACCCTGTGTTCTATGAATGGAACCCTGTGTTCTATGAATAGAACCCTGTGTTTTATGAATGAAATTATGTGTTCTCTGAATGAAAACCACCCGTGATCTATAAATATAACCATGTGTTCTATAAATAAAACCTTGTGTTCTATTAATAGAACCCTGTGTTCTATGAATGGGACCCTGTGTTCTATGAATAGAACCCTGTGTTTTATGAATGAAACCATGTGTTCTCTGAATGGAAACCACCCGTGATCTATAAATATAACCATGTGTTCTATGAATAAAACCTTGTGTTCTATTAATAGAACCCTGTGTTCTATGAATGGAACCCTGTGTTCTATGAATAGAACCCTGTGTTTTATGAATGAAATTATGTGTTCTCTGAATGAAAACCACCCGTGATCTATAAACATAACCATCTGTTCTATGAATAAAACCTTGTGTTCTATGAATAGAACCCTGTGTTCTATGAATGGAACCCTGTGTTCTATGAATAGAACCCTGTGTTTTATGAATGAAACCATGTGTTCTCTGAATGGAAACCACCCGTAATCTATAAATATAACCATGTGTTCTATGAATAAAACCTTGTGTTCTATTAATAGAACCCTGTGTTCTATGAATGGAACCCTGTGTTCTATGAATAGAACCCTGTGTTTTATGAATGAAATAATGTGTTCTCTGAATGAAAACCACCCGTGATCTATAAATATAACCATGTGTTCTATGAATAAAACCTTGTGTTCTATTAATAGAACCCTGTGTTCTATGAATGGAACCCTGTGTTCTATGAATAGAACCCTGTGTTTTATGAATGAAATTATGTGTTCTCTGAATGAAAACCACCCGTGATCTATAAATATAACCATGTGTTCTATGAATAAAACCTTGTGTTCTATTAATAGAACCCTGTGTTCTATGAATGGGACCCTGTGTTCTATGAATAGAACCCTGTGTTTTATGAATGAAACCATGTGTTCTCTGAATGGAAACCACCCGTGATCTATAAATATAACCATGTGTTCTATGAATAAAACCTTGTGTTCTATTAATAGAACCCTGTGTTCTATGAATGGAACCCTGTGTTCTATGAATAGAACCCTGTGTTTTATGAATGAAATGATGTGTTCTCTGAATGAAAACCACCCGTGATCTATAAATATAACCATCTGTTCTATGAATAAAACCTTGTGTTCTATGAATAGAACCCTGTGTTCTATGAATGGAACCCTGTGTTCTATGAATAGAACCCTGTGTTTTATGAATGAAACCATGTGTTCTCTGAATGGAAACCACCCGTGATCTATAAATATAACCATCTGTTCTATGAATAAAACCTTGTGTTCTATGAATAGAACCCTGTGTTCTATAAATGGAACCCTGTGTTTTATGAATAGAACCCTGTGTTTTATTAATGAAATTATGTGTTCTCTGAATGGAAACCACCCGTGATCTATAAATATAACCATGTTTTCTATGAATAAAACCTTGTGTTCTATTTATAGAACCCTGTGTTCTATGAATGGAACCCTGTGTTCTATGAATAGAACCCTGTGTTTTATGAATGAAACCATGTGTTCTCTGAATGGAAACCACCTGTGATCTATAAATATAACCATCTGTTCTATGAATAAAACCTTGTGTTCTATGAATAGAACCCTGTGTTCTATAAATGGAACCCTGTGTTTTATGAATAGAACCCTGTGTTTTATTAATGAAATTATGTGTTCTCTGAATGGAAACCACCCGTGATCTATAAATATAACCATGTGTTCTATGAATAAAACCTTGTGTTCTATTAATAGAACCCTGTGTTCTATGAATGGAACCCTGTGTTCTATGAATAGAACCCTGTGTTTTATGAATGAAATTATGTGTTCTCTGAATGAAAACCACCCGTGATCTATAAATATAACCATGTGTTCTATGAATAAAACCTTGTGTTCTATTAATAGAACCCTGTGTTCTATGAATGGGACCCTGTGTTCTATGAATAGAACCCTGTGTTTTATGAATGAAACCATGTGTTCTCTAAATGGAAACCACCCGTGATCTATAAATATAACCATCTGTTCTATGAATAAAACCTTGTGTTCTATGAATAGAACCCTATGTTCTATAAATGGAACCCTGTGTTCTATGAATAGAACCCTGTGTTTTATGATTGAAATTATGTGTTCTCTGAATGGAAACCACTCGTGATCTATAAATATAACCATGTGTTCTATGAATAAAAATTTGTGTTCTATTAATAGAACCCTGTGTTCTATGAATGGAACCCTGTGTTCTATGAATAGAACCCTTTGTTTTATGAATGAAATTATGTGTTCTCTGAATGAAAACCACCCGTGATCTATAAATATAACCATGTGTTCTATGAATAAAACCTTGTGTTCTATTAATAGAACCCTGTGTTCTATGAATGGGACCCTGTGTTCTATGAATAGAACCCTGTGTTTTATGAATGAAACCATGTGTTCTCTGAATGGAAACCACCCGTGATCTATAAATATAACCATGTGTTCTATGAATAAAACCTTGTGTTCTATTAATAGAACCCTGTGTTCTATGAATGGAACCCTGTGTTCTATGAATAGAACCCTGTGTTTTATGAATGAAATTATGTGTTCTCTGAATGAAAACCACCCGTGATCTATAAATATAACCATGTGTTCTATGAATAAAACCTTGTGTTCTATGAATAAAACCTTGTGTTCTATGAATGGAACCCTGTGTTCTATGAATAGAACCCTGTGTTTTATGAATGAAATTCTGTGTTCTCTGAATGGAAACCACCCGTGATCTATAAATATAACCATGTTTTCTATGAATAAAACCTTGTGTTCTATTTATAGAACCCTGTGTTCTATGAATGGAACCCTGTGTTCTATGAATAGAACCCTGTGTTTTATGAATGAAACCATGTGTTCTCTGAATGGAAACCACCCGTGATCTATAAATATAACGGTACTTGTGGAGTATCACGGCTCCCACGACCTGCATCGTATGCAGATCGTATGCTAAAAATCGCATCGCATCGCATCGCATGTGGCATACGATGGCATACGATGCGATGCGATGCGATGTTTTACCGATTTTTGACTATTTTAGCTCAAAAATCGTATGCCATCGCATAACATCGTATGCCATATGTAGTGGCATACGATGTCATACGATGCGATATGATGTTTTACCGATTTTTGAGCAAAAATGGTCAAAAATCGGTAAAACATCGGATAACATCGTATGCCATATGTAGTGGCATACGATGTCATACGATGCGATACGATGTTTTACCGATTTTTGAGCAAAAATTGTGAAAAATCGGTAAAACATCGGATAACATCGTATGCCATATGTAGTGGCATACGATGTCATATGATGCGATACGATGTTTTACCGATTTTTGAGCAAAAATGGTGAAAAATCGGTAAAACATCGCATGGCATCGTATGCCATCGATGCGATACGATGTTTTACCGATTTTTGAGCCATTTTAGCTCAAAAATCGTATGCGATCGCATCGGATGCCATACGATGGCATCCGATGTGATGCGATGCGATGGCACCTGATTTTGCACTGAAATGCATCAGAATGCATTGAAATGTGTATTAAAGTAGTGAAATGCCCCCAAATGCCATTTTTCATAGTGCACCACCCCCACTATCAACGTCAACCCGAAGCGTGGCGAGCGCAGCGAGCCCGCGAGGGGCGGCGGTACGCGTCCTACGACCTTTTCATACCCCCACTATCCACGTCAGCGTGGAGTTGAGAATAGAATAGTGTGGCGAGCGCAGCGAGCCACCGAGCCCGAAGCGTGGCGAGCGCAGCGAGCCCCGCGAGGGGACGCGGATACCTTCACAGCTATACGTGTCTCCTCGCGGGCTTTACAGGTATCCGCGTCCCCTCGCGGGGCTCGCTGCGCTCGCCACGCTTCGGGCTCGGTGGCTCGCTGCGCTCGCCACACTATTCTATTCTCAACTCCACGCCGACGTGGATAGTGGGGGTATGAAAAGGTCGTAGGACGCGTACCGCCGCCCCTCGCGGGCTCGCTGCGCTCGCCACGCTTCGGGTTGACGTTGATAGTGGGGGTGGTGCACTATGAAAAATGGCATTTGGGGGCATTTCACTACTTTAATACACATTTCAATGCATTCTGATGCATTTCAGTGCAAAATCGGGTGCCATCGCATCGCATCGGATGCCATCGTATGGCATCCGATGCGATCGCATACGATTTTTGAGCTAAAATGGCTCAAAAATCGGTAAAACATCGTATCGCATCGATGTCATACAATGCCATGCGATGTTTTACCGATTTTTCACCATTTTTGCTAAAAAATCGGTAAAACATCGTATCGCATCGTATGACATCGTATGCCACTACATATGGCATACGATGTTATCCGATGTTTTACCGATTTTTGACCATTTTTGCTCAAAAATCGGTAAAACATCGTATCGCATCGTATGACATCGTATGCCACTACATATGGCATACGATGCCATGCGATTTCATACGATTTTTGAGCAAAAATGCTCAAAAATCGGTAAAACATCGTATCGCATCGTATGACATCGTATGCCACTACATATGGCATACGATGCCATGCGATGGCATACGATTTTTGAGCAAAAATGCTCAAAAATCGGTAAAACATCGCATCGCATCGTATGCCATCGTATGCCACTACATATGGCATACGATGCCATACGATGGGAGCCGTGATACTCCACAAGTACCAATATAACCATCTGTTCTATGAATAAAACCTTGTGTTCTATGAATAGAACCCTGTGTTCTATAAATGGAACCCTGTGTTTTATGAATAGAACCCTGTGTTTTATTAATGAAATTATGTGTTCTCTGAATGGAAACCACCCGTGATCTATAAATATAACCATGTGTTCTATGAATAAAACCTTGTGTTCTATTCATAGAACCCTGTGTCCTATGAATGGAACCCTGTGTTCTATGAATAGAACCCTGTGTTTTATGAATGAAACCATGTGTTCTCTGAATGGAAACCACCCGTGATCTATAAATATAACCATCTGTTCTATGAATAAAACCTTGTGTTCTATGAATAGAACCCTGTGTTCTATAAATGGAACCCTGTGTTCTATGAATAGAACCCTGTGTTTTATGAATGAAATTATGTGTTCTCTGAATGGAAACCACCCGTGATCTATAAATATAACCATGTTTTCTATGAATAAAACCTTGTGTTCTATTTATAGAACCCTGTGTTCTATGAATAAAACCCTGTGTTCTATGAATAGAACCCTGTGTTTTATGAATGAAACCATGTGTTCTCTGAATGGAAACCACCCGTGATCTATAAATATAACCATCTGTTCTATGAATAAAACCTTGTGTTCTATGAATAGAACCCTGTGTTCTATAAATGGAACCCTGTGTTTTATGAATAGAACCCTGTGTTTTATTAATGAAATTATGTGTTCTCTGAATGGAAACCACCCGTGATCTATAAATATAACCATGTGTTCTATGAATAAAACCTTGTGTTCTATTCATAGAACCCTGTGTCCTATGAATGGAACCCTGTGTTCTATGAATAGAACCCTGTGTTTTATGAATGAAACCATGTGTTCTCTGAATGGAAACCACCCGTGATCTATAAATATAACCATCTGTTCTATGAATAAAACCTTGTGTTCTATGAATAGAACCCTGTGTTCTATAAATGGAACCCTGTGTTCTATGAATAGAACCCTGTGTTTTATGAATGAAATTATGTGTTCTCTGAATGGAAACCACCCGTGTTCTATAAATATAACCATGTTTTCTATGAATAAAACCTTGTGTTCTATTTATAGAACCCTGTGTTCTATGAATGGAACCCTGTGTTCTATGAATAGAACCCTGTGTTTTATGAATGAAACCATGTGTTCTCTGAATGGAAACCACCCGTGATCTATAAATATAACCATTTTTTCTATGAATAAAACCTTGTGTTCTATGAATAGAACCCTATGTTCTATAAATGGAACCCTGTGTTCTATGAATAGAACCCTGTGTTTTATGATTGAAATTATGTGTTCTCTGAATGGAAACCACCCGTGATCTATAAATATAACCATGTGTTCTATGAATAAAACCTTGTGTTCTATTCATAGAACCCTGTGTCCTATGAATGGAACCATGTGTTCTATAAATAGAACCCTGTGTTTTATGAATGAAACCATGTGTTCTCTGAATGGAAACCACCCGTGATCTATAAATATAACCATCTGTTCTATGAATAAAACCTTGTGTTTTATGAATAGAACCCTATGTTCTATAAATGGAACCCTGTGTTCTATGAATAGAACCCTGTGTTTTATGATTGAAATTATGTGTTCTCTGAATGGAAACCACTCGTGATCTATAAATATAACCATGTGTTCTATGAATAAAAATTTGTGTTCTATTAATAGAACCCTGTGTTCTATGAATGGAACCCTGTGTTCTATGAATAGAACCCTGTGTTTTATGAATGAAATTATGTGTTCTCTGAATGAAAACCACCCGTGATCTATAAATATAACCATGTGTTCTATGAATAAAACCTTGTGTTCTATTAATAGAACCCTGTGTTCTATGAATGGGACCCTGTGTTCTATGAATAGAACCCTGTGTTTTATGAATGAAACCATGTGTTCTCTGAATGGAAACCACCCGTGATCTATAAATATAACCATGTGTTCTATGAATAAAACCTTGTGTTCTATTAATAGAACCCTGTGTTCTATGAATGGAACCCTGTGTTCTATGAATAGATACCTGTGTTTTATGAATGAAATTATGTGTTCTCTGAATGAAAACCACCCGTGATCTATAAATATAACCATCTGTTCTATGAATAAAACCTTGTGTTCTATGAATAGAACCCTGTGTTCTATGAATGGAACCCTGTGTTCTATGAATAGAATCCTGTGTTTTATGAATGAAACCATGTGTTCTCTGAATGGAAACCACCCGTGATCTATAAATATAACCATCTGTTCTATGAATAAAACCTTGTGTTCTATGAATAGAACCCTGTGTTCTATAAATGGAACCCTGTGTTTTATGAATAGAACCCTGTGTTTTATTAATGAAATTATGTGTTCTCTGAATGGAAACCACCCGTGATCTATAAATATAACCATGTGTTCTATGAATAAAACCTTGTGTTCTATTCATAGAACCCTGTGTCCTATGAATGGAACCCTGTGTTCTATGAATAGAACCCTGTGTTTTATGAATGAAACCATGTGTTCTCTGAATGGAAACCACCCGTGATCTATAAATATAACAATCTGTTCTATGAATAAAACCTTGTGTTCTATGAATAGAACCCTGTGTTCTATAAATGGAACCCTGTGTTCTATGAATAGAACCCTGTGTTTTATGAATGAAATTCTGTGTTCTCTGAATGGAAACCACCCGTGATCTATAAATATAACCATGTTTCTATGAATAAAACCTTGTGTTCTATTTATAGAACCCTGTGTTCTATGAATGGAACCCTGTGTTCTATGAATAGAACCCTGTGTTTTATGAATGAAACCATGTGTTCTCTGAATGGAAACCACCCGTGATCTATAAATATAACCATCTGTTCTATGAATAAAACCTTGTGTTCTATGAATAGAACCCTGTGTTCTATAAATGGAACCCTGTGTTTTATGAATAGAACCCTGTGTTTTATTAATGAAATTATGTGTTCTCTGAATGGAAACCACCCGTGATCTATAAATATAACCATGTGTTCTATGAATAAAACCTTGTGTTTTATTCATAGAACCCTGTGTCCTATGAATGGAACCCTGTGTTCTATGAATAGAACCCTGTGTTTTATGAATGAAACCATGTGTTCTCTGAATGGAAACCACCCGTGATCTATAAATATAACCATCTGTTCTATGAATAAAACCTTGTGTTCTATGAATAGAACCCTGTGTTCTATAAATGGAACCCTGTGTTCTATGAATAGAACCCTGTGTTTTATGAATGAAATTATGTGTTCTCTGAATGGAAACCACCCGTGATCTATAAATATAACCATGTTTTCTATGAATAAAACCTTGTGTTCTATTTATAGAACCCTGTGTTCTATGAATGGAACCCTGTGTTCTATGAATAGAACCCTGTGTTTTATGAATGAAACCATGTGTTCTCTGAATGGAAACCACCCGTGATCTATAAATATAACCATCTGTTCTATGAATAAAACCTTGTGTTCTATGAATAGAACCCTGTGTTCTATAAATGGAACCCTGTGTTTTATGAATAGAACCCTGTGTTTTATTAATGAAATTATGTGTTCTCTGAATGGAAACCACCCGTGATCTATAAATATAACCATGTGTTCTATGAATAAAACCTTGTGTTCTATTCATAGAACCCTGTGTCCTATGAATGGAACCCTGTGTTCTATGAATAGAACCCTGTGTTTTATGAATGAAACCATGTGTTCTCTGAATGGAAACCACCCGTGATCTATAAATATAACCATCTGTTCTATGAATAAAACCTTGTGTTCTATGAATAGAACCCTGTGTTCTATAAATGGAACCCTGTGTTCTATGAATAGAACCCTGTGTTTTATGAATGAAATTATGTGTTCTCTGAATGGAAACCACCCGTGTTCTATAAATATAACCATGTTTTCTATGAATAAAACCTTGTGTTCTATTTATAG
The DNA here is from genome assembly GCF_055691185.1 of Crinia signifera. Classification (NCBI taxonomy): domain Eukaryota; kingdom Metazoa; phylum Chordata; class Amphibia; order Anura; family Myobatrachidae; genus Crinia; species Crinia signifera. The sequence goes on along the minus strand of NW_028142174.1, from coordinate 40,621 downwards.
AACCCTGTGTTCTATGAATGGAACCCTGTGTTCTATGAATAGAACCCTGTGTTTTATGAATGAAACCATGTGTTCTCTGAATGGAAACCACCCGTGATCTATAAATATAACCATTTTTTCTATGAATAAAACCTTGTGTTCTATGAATAGAACCCTATGTTCTATAAATGGAACCCTGTGTTCTATGAATAGAACCCTGTGTTTTATGATTGAAATTATGTGTTCTCTGAATGGAAACCACCCGTGATCTATAAATATAACCATGTGTTCTATGAATAAAACCTTGTGTTCTATTCATAGAACCCTGTGTCCTATGAATGGAACCCTGTGTTCTATGAATAGAACCCTGTGTTTTATGAATGAAACCATGTGTTCTCTGAATGGAAACCACCCGTGATCTATAAATATAACCATCTGTTCTATGAATAAAACCTTGTGTTCTATGAATAGAACCCTGTGTTCTATAAATGGAACCCTGTGTTCTATGAATAGAACCCTGTGTTTTATGAATGAAATTATGTGTTCTCTGAATGGAAACCACCCGTGTTCTATAAATATAACCATGTTTTCTATGAATAAAACCTTGTGTTCTATTTATAGAACCCTGTGTTCTATGAATGGAACCCTGTGTTCTATGAATAGAACCCTGTGTTTTATGAATGAAACCATGTGTTCTCTGAATGGAAACCACCCGTGATCTATAAATATAACCATTTTTTCTATGAATAAAACCTTGTGTTCTATGAATAGAACCCTATGTTCTATAAATGGAACCCTGTGTTCTATGAATAGAACCCTGTGTTTTATGATTGAAATTATGTGTTCTCTGAATGGAAACCACCCGTGATCTATAAATATAACCATGTGTTCTATGAATAAAACCTTGTGTTCTATTCATAGAACCCTGTGTCCTATGAATGGAACCATGTGTTCTATAAATAGAACCCTGTGTTTTATGAATGAAACCATGTGTTCTCTGAATGGAAACCACCCGTGATCTATAAATATAACCATCTGTTCTATGAATAAAACCTTGTGTTCTATGAATAGAACCCTATGTTCTATAAATGGAACCCTGTGTTCTATGAATAGAACCCTGTGTTTTATGATTGAAATTATGTGTTCTCTGAATAGAAACCACCCGTGATCTATAAATATAACCATTTTTTCTATGAGTAAAACCTTGTGTTCTATGAATAGAACCCTGTGTTCTATGAATGGAACCCTGTGTTCTATGAATAGAACCCTGTGTTTTATGAATGAAAGTATGTGTTCTCTGAATGAAAACCACCCGTGATCTATAAATATAACCATCTGTTCTATGAATAAAACCTTGTGTTCTATGAATAGAACCCTGTGTTCTATGAATGGAACCCTGTGTTCTATGAATAGAACCCTGTGTTTTATGAATGAAACCATGTGTTCTCTGAATGGAAACCACCCGTGATCTATAAATATAACCATCTGTTCTATGAATAAAACCTTGTGTTCTATGAATAGAACCCTGTGTTCTATAAATGGAACCCTGTGTTTTATGAATAGAACCCTGTGTTTTATTAATGAAATTATGTTTTCTCTGAATGGAAACCACCCGTGATCTATAAATATAACCATGTTTTCTATGAATAAAACCTTGTGTTCTATTTATAGAACCCTGTGTTCTATGAATGGAACCCTGTGTTCTATGAATAGAACCCTGTGTTTTATGAATGAAACCATGTGTTCTCTGAATGGAAACCACCCGTTATCTATAAATATAACCATCTGTTCTATGAATAAAACCTTGTGTTCTATGAATAGAACCCTGTGTTCTATAAATGGAACCCTGTGTTTTATGAATAGAACCCTGTGTTTTATTAATGAAATTATGTGTTCTCTGAATGGAAACCACCCGTGATCTATAAATATAACCATGTGTTCTATGAATAAAACCTTGTGTTCTATTCATAGAACCCTGTGTCCTATGAATGGAACCCTGTGTTCTATGAATAGAACCCTGTGTTTTATGAATGAAACCATGTGTTCTCTAAATGGAAACCACCCGTGATCTATAAATATAACCATCTGTTCTATGAATAAAACCTTGTGTTCTATGAATAGAACCCTATGTTCTATAAATGGAACCCTGTGTTCTATGAATAGAACCCTGTGTTTTATGATTGAAATTATGTGTTCTCTGAATGGAAACCACCCGTGATCTATAAATATAACCATTTTTTCTATGAATAAAACCTTGTGTTCTATGAATAGAACCCTATGTTCTATAAATGGAACCCTGTGTTCTATGAATAGAACCCTGTGTTTTATGATTGAAATTATGTGTTCTCTGAATGGAAACCACCCGTGATCTATAAATATAACCATGTGTTCTATGAATAAAACCTTTTGTTCTATTAATAGAACCCTGTGTCCTATGAATGGAACCCGGTGTTCTATGAATAGAACCCTGTGTTTTATGAATGAAACCATGTGTTCTCTGAATGGAAACCACCCGTGATCTATAAATATAACCATGTGTTCTATGAATAAAACCTTCTGTTCTATTAATAGAACCCTGTGTTCTATGAATGGAACCCTGTGTTCTATGAATAGAACCCTGTGTTTTATGAAAGAAATTATTTGTTCTCTGAATGAAAACCACCCGTGATCTATAAATATAACCATGTGTTCTATGAATAAAACCTTGTGTTCTATTAATAGAACCCTGTGTTCTATGAATGGAACCCTGTGTTCTATGAATAGAACCCTGTGTTTTATGAATGAAACCATGTGTTCTCTGAATGGAAACCACCCGTGATCTATAAATATAACCATCTGTTCTATGAATAAAACCTTGTGTTCTATGAATAGAACCCTGTGTTCTATAAATGGAACCCTGTGTTTTATGAATAGAACCCTGTGTTTTATTAATGAAATTATGTGTTCTCTGAATGGAAACCACCCGTGATCTATAAATATAACCATGTGTTCTATGAATAAAACCTTGTGTTCTATTAATAGAACCCTGTGTTCTATGAATGGAACCCTGTGTTCTATGAATAGAACCCTGTGTTTTATGAATGAAATTATGTGTTCTCTGAATGAAAACCACCCGTGATCTATAAATATAACCATCTGTTCTATGAATAAAACCTTGTGTTCTATGAATAGAACCCTGTGTTCTATAAATGGAACCCTGTGTTCTATGAATAGAACCCTGTGTTTTATGAATGAAATTATGTGTTCTCTGAATGGAAACCACCCGTGATCTATAAATATAACCATGTGTTCTAAGAATAAAACCTTGTGTTCTATTTATAGAACCCTGTGTTCTATGAATGGAACCCTGTGTTCTATGAATAGAACCCTGTGTTTTATGAATGAAACCATGTGTTCTCTGAATGGAAACCACCCGTGATCTATAAATATAACCATCTTTTCTATGAATTAAACCTTGTGTTCTATTAATAGAATACTGTGTTCTATGAATGGAACCCTGTGTTCTATGAATAGAACCCTGTGTTTTATGAATGAAACCATGTGATCTCTGAATGGAAACCACCCGTGATCTATAAATATAACCATCTTTTCTATGAATAAAACCTTGTGTTCTATGAATAGAACCCTATGTTCTATAAATGGAACCCTGTGTTCTATGAATAGAACCCTGTGTTTTATGAATGAAACCATGTGTTCTCTGAATGGAAACCACCCGTGATCTATAAATATAACCATCTGTTCTATGAATAAAACCTTGTGTTCTATGAATAGAACCCTGTGTTCTATAAATGGAACCCTGTGTTTTATGAATAGAACCCTGTGTTTTATTAATGAAATTATGTGTTCTCTGAATGGAAACCACCCGTGATCTATAAATATAACCATGTGTTCTATGAATAAAACCTTGTGTTCTATTAATAGAACCCTGTGTCCTATGAATGGAACCCTGTGTTCTATGAATAGAACCCTGTGTTTTATGAATGAAACCTTGTGTTCTCTGAATGGAAACCACCCGTGATCTATAAATATAACCATCTGTTCTATGAATAAAACCTTGTGTTCTATGAATAGAACCCTGTGTTCTATAAATGGAACCCTGTGTTCTATGAAAAGAACCCTGTGTTTTATGAATGAAATTATGTGTTCTCTGAATGGAAATCACCCGTGATCTATAAATATAACCATGTGTTCTATGAATAAAACCTTGTGTTCTATTAATAGAACCTTGTGTTTTATGAATGGAACCCTGTGTTCTATGAATAGAACCCTGTGTTTTATGAATGAAAATATGTGTTCTCTGAATGAAAACCACCCGTGATCTATAAATATAACCATGTGTTCTATGAATAAAACCTTGTGTTCTATTAATAGAACCCTGTGTTCTATGAATGGAACCCTGTGTTCTATGAATAGAACCCTGTGTTTTATGAATGAAACCATGTGTTCTCTGAATGGAAACCACCCGTGATCTATAAATATAACCATCTGTTCTATGAATAAAACCTTGTGTTCTATGAATAGAACCCTGTGTCCTATGAATGGAACCCTGTGTTCTATGAATAGAACCCTGTGTTTTATGAATGAAATTATGTGTTCTCTGAATGAAAACCACCCGTGATCTATAAATATAACCATGTGTTCTATGAATAAAACCTTGTGTTCTATTAATAGAACCCTGTGTTCTATGAATGGAACCCTGTGTTCTATGAATAGAACCCTGTGTTTTATGAATGAAACCATGTGTTCTCTGAATGGAAACCACCCGTGATCTATGAATATAACCATCTGTTCTATGAATAAAACCTTGTGTTCTATGAATAGAACCCTGTGTTCTATAAATGGAACCCTGTGTTTTATGAATAGAACCCTGTGTTTTATTAATGAAATTATGTGTTCTCTGAATGGAAACCACCCGTGATCTATAAATATAACCATGTGTTCTATGAATAAAACCTTCTGTTCTATTAATAGAACCCTGTGTTCTATGAATGGAACCCTGTGTTCTATGAATAGAACCCTGTGTTTTATGAAAGAAATTATGTGTTCTCTGAATGGAAACCACCCGTGATCTATAAATATAACCATCTGTTCTATGAATAAAACCTTGTGTTCTATGAATAGAACCCTGTGTTCTATAAATGGAACCCTGTGTTTTATGAATAGAACCCTGTGTTTTATTAATGGAATTATGTGTTCTCTGAATGGAAACCACCCGTGATCTATAAATATAACCATGTGTTCTATGAATAAAACCTTGTGTTCTATGAATAGAACCCTGTGTTCTATAAATGGAACCCTGTGTTCTATGAATAGAACCCTGTGTTTTATGAATGAAATTATGTGTTCTCTGAATGGAAACCACCCGTGCTATAAATATAACCATGTGTTCTATGAATAAAACCTTGTGTTCTATTAATAGAACCCTGTGTTCTATGAATGGAACCCTGTGTTCGATGAATAGAACCCTGTGTTTTATGAATGAAACCATGTGTTCTCTGAATGGAAACCACCCGTGATCTATAAATATAACCATCTGTTCTATGAATAAAACCTTGTGTTCTATGAATAGAACCCTGTGTCCTATGAATGGAACCCTGTGTTCTATGAATAGAACCCTGTGTTTTATGAATGAAATTATGTGTTCTCTGAATGAAAACCACCCGTGATCTATAAATATAACCATGTGTTCTATGAATAAAACCTTGTGTTCTATTAATAGAACCCTGTGTTCTATGAATGGAACCCTGTGTTCTATGAATAGAACCCTGTGTTTTATGAATGAAACCATGTGTTCTCTGAATGGAAACCACCCGTGTTCTATAAATATAACCATCTGTTCTATGAATAAAACCTTGTGTTCTATGAATAGAACCCTGTGTTCTATAAATGGAACCATGTGTTTTATGAATATAACCCTGTGTTTTATTAATGAAATTATGTGTTCTCTGAATGGAAACCACCCGTGATCTATAAATATAACCATGTGTTCTATGAATAAAACCTTGTGTTCTATTATTAGAACCCTGTGTTCTATGAATGGAACCCTGTGTTCTATGAATAGAACCCTGTGTTTTATGAATTAAATTATGTGTTCTCTGAATGAAAACCACCCGTGATCTATAAATATAACCATCTGTTCTATGAATAAAACCTTGTATTCTATGAATAGAACCCAATGTTCTATAAATGGAACCCTGTGTTCTATGAATAGAACCCTGTGTTTTATGATTGAAATTATGTGTTCTCTGAATGGAAACCACCCGTGATCTATAAATATAACCATGTGTTCTATGAATAAAACCTTGTGTTCTATTAATAGAACCATGTGTCCTATGAATGGAACCCTGTGTTCTATGAATAGAACCCTGTGTTTTATGAATGAAACCATGTGTTCTCTGAATGGAAACCACCCGTGATCTATAAATATAACCATCTGTTCTATGAATAAAACCTTGTGTTCTATGAATAGAACCCTATGTTCTATAAATGGAACCCTGTGTTCTATGAATAGAACCCTGTGTTTTATGAATGAAATTATGTGTTCTCTGAATGGAAACCACCCGTGATCTATAAATATAACCATGTGTTCTATGAATAAAACCTTGTGTTCTATTAATAGAACCCTGTGTTCTATGAATGGAACCCTGTGTTCTATGAATAGAACCGTGTGTTTTATGAATGAAATTACGTGTTCTCTGAATGAAAACCACCCGTGATCTATAAATATAACCATGTGTTCTATGAATAAAACCTTGTGTTCTATTCATAGAACCCTGTGTCCTATGAATGGAACCATGTGTTCTATAAATAGAACCCTGTGTTTTATGAATGAAACCATGTGTTCTCTGAATGGAAACCACCCGTGATCTATAAATATAACCATCTGTTCTATGAATAAAACCTTGTGTTCTATGAATAGAACCCTATGTTCTATAAATGGAACCCTGTGTTCTATGAATAGAACCCTGTGTTTTATGATTGAAATTATGTGTTCTCTGAATAGAAACCACCCGTGATCTATAAATATAACCATTTTTTCTATGAGTAAAACCTTGTGTTCTATGAATAGAACCCTGTGTTCTATGAATGGAACCCTGTGTTCTATGAATAGAACCCTGTGTTTTATGAATGAAAGTATGTGTTCTCTGAATGAAAACCACCCGTGATCTATAAATATAACCATCTGTTCTATGAATAAAACCTTGTGTTCTATGAATAGAACCCTGTGTTCTATGAATGGAACCCTGTGTTCTATGAATAGAACCCTGTGTTTTATGAATGAAACCATGTGTTCTCTGAATGGAAACCACCCGTGATCTATAAATATAACCATCTGTTCTATGAATAAAACCTTGTGTTCTATGAATAGAACCCTGTGTTCTATAAATGGAACCCTGTGTTTTATGAATAGAACCCTGTGTTTTATTAATGAAATTATGTTTTCTCTGAATGGAAACCACCCGTGATCTATAAATATAACCATGTTTTCTATGAATAAAACCTTGTGTTCTATTTATAGAACCCTGTGTTCTATGAATGGAACCCTGTGTTCTATGAATAGAACCCTGTGTTTTATGAATGAAACCATGTGTTCTCTGAATGGAAACCACCCGTTATCTATAAATATAACCATCTGTTCTATGAATAAAACCTTGTGTTCTATGAATAGAACCCTGTGTTCTATAAATGGAACCCTGTGTTTTATGAATAGAACCCTGTGTTTTATTAATGAAATTATGTGTTCTCTGAATGGAAACCACCCGTGATCTATAAATATAACCATGTGTTCTATGAATAAAACCTTGTGTTCTATTCATAGAACCCTGTGTCCTATGAATGGAACCCTGTGTTCTATGAATAGAACCCTGTGTTTTATGAATGAAACCATGTGTTCTCTAAATGGAAACCACCCGTGATCTATAAATATAACCATCTGTTCTATGAATAAAACCTTGTGTTCTATGAATAGAACCCTATGTTCTATAAATGGAACCCTGTGTTCTATGAATAGAACCCTGTGTTTTATGATTGAAATTATGTGTTCTCTGAATGGAAACCACCCGTGATCTATAAATATAACCATTTTTTCTATGAATAAAACCTTGTGTTCTATGAATAGAACCCTATGTTCTATAAATGGAACCCTGTGTTCTATGAATAGAACCCTGTGTTTTATGATTGAAATTATGTGTTCTCTGAATGGAAACCACCCGTGATCTATAAATATAACCATGTGTTCTATGAATAAAACCTTTTGTTCTATTAATAGAACCCTGTGTCCTATGAATGGAACCCGGTGTTCTATGAATAGAACCCTGTGTTTTATGAATGAAACCATGTGTTCTCTGAATGGAAACCACCCGTGATCTATAAATATAACCATGTGTTCTATGAATAAAACCTTCTGTTCTATTAATAGAACCCTGTGTTCTATGAATGGAACCCTGTGTTCTATGAATAGAACCCTGTGTTTTATGAAAGAAATTATTTGTTCTCTGAATGAAAACCACCCGTGATCTATAAATATAACCATGTGTTCTATGAATAAAACCTTGTGTTCTATTAATAGAACCCTGTGTTCTATGAATGGAACCCTGTGTTCTATGAATAGAACCCTGTGTTTTATGAATGAAACCATGTGTTCTCTGAATGGAAACCACCCGTGATCTATAAATATAACCATCTGTTCTATGAATAAAACCTTGTGTTCTATGAATAGAACCCTGTGTTCTATAAATGGAACCCTGTGTTTTATGAATAGAACCCTGTGTTTTATTAATGAAATTATGTGTTCTCTGAATGGAAACCACCCGTGATCTATAAATATAACCATGTGTTCTATGAATAAAACCTTGTGTTCTATTAATAGAACCCTGTGTTCTATGAATGGAACCCTGTGTTCTATGAATAGAACCCTGTGTTTTATGAATGAAATTATGTGTTCTCTGAATGAAAACCACCCGTGATCTATAAATATAACCATCTGTTCTATGAATAAAACCTTGTGTTCTATGAATAGAACCCTGTGTTCTATAAATGGAACCCTGTGTTCTATGAATAGAACCCTGTGTTTTATGAATGAAATTATGTGTTCTCTGAATGGAAACCACCCGTGATCTATAAATATAACCATGTGTTCTAAGAATAAAACCTTGTGTTCTATTTATAGAACCCTGTGTTCTATGAATGGAACCCTGTGTTCTATGAATAGAACCCTGTGTTTTATGAATGAAACCATGTGTTCTCTGAATGGAAACCACCCGTGATCTATAAATATAACCATCTTTTCTATGAATTAAACCTTGTGTTCTATTAATAGAATACTGTGTTCTATGAATGGAACCCTGTGTTCTATGAATAGAACCCTGTGTTTTATGAATGAAACCATGTGATCTCTGAATGGAAACCACCCGTGATCTATAAATATAACCATCTTTTCTATGAATAAAACCTTGTGTTCTATGAATAGAACCCTATGTTCTATAAATGGAACCCTGTGTTCTATGAATAGAACCCTGTGTTTTATGAATGAAACCATGTGTTCTCTGAATGGAAACCACCCGTGATCTATAAATATAACCATCTGTTCTATGAATAAAACCTTGTGTTCTATGAATAGAACCCTGTGTTCTATAAATGGAACCCTGTGTTTTATGAATAGAACCCTGTGTTTTATTAATGAAATTATGTGTTCTCTGAATGGAAACCACCCGTGATCTATAAATATAACCATGTGTTCTATGAATAAAACCTTGTGTTCTATTAATAGAACCCTGTGTCCTATGAATGGAACCCTGTGTTCTATGAATAGAACCCTGTGTTTTATGAATGAAACCTTGTGTTCTCTGAATGGAAACCACCCGTGATCTATAAATATAACCATCTGTTCTATGAATAAAACCTTGTGTTCTATGAATAGAACCCTGTGTTCTATAAATGGAACCCTGTGTTCTATGAAAAGAACCCTGTGTTTTATGAATGAAATTATGTGTTCTCTGAATGGAAATCACCCGTGATCTATAAATATAACCATGTGTTCTATGAATAAAACCTTGTGTTCTATTAATAGAACCTTGTGTTTTATGAATGGAACCCTGTGTTCTATGAATAGAACCCTGTGTTTTATGAATGAAAATATGTGTTCTCTGAATGAAAACCACCCGTGATCTATAAATATAACCATGTGTTCTATGAATAAAACCTTGTGTTCTATTAATAGAACCCTGTGTTCTATGAATGGAACCCTGTGTTCTATGAATAGAACCCTGTGTTTTATGAATGAAACCATGTGTTCTCTGAATGGAAACCACCCGTGATCTATAAATATAACCATCTGTTCTATGAATAAAACCTTGTGTTCTATGAATAGAACCCTGTGTCCTATGAATGGAACCCTGTGTTCTATGAATAGAACCCTGTGTTTTATGAATGAAATTATGTGTTCTCTGAATGAAAACCACCCGTGATCTATAAATATAACCATGTGTTCTATGAATAAAACCTTGTGTTCTATTAATAGAACCCTGTGTTTTATGAATGGAACCCTGTGTTCTATGAATAGAACCTTGTGTTTTATGAATGAAATTATGTGTTCTCTGAATGAAAACCACCCGTGATCTATAAATATAACCATGTGTTTAATGAATAAAACCTTGTGTTCTATTAATAGAACCCTGTGTTCTATGAATGGAACCCTGTGTTCTATGAAAAGAACCCTGTGTTTTATGAATGAAACCATGTGTTCTCTGAATGGAAACCACCCGTGATCTATAAATATAACCATCTGTTCTATGAATAAAACCTTGTGTTCTATGAAAAGAACCCTGTGTTCTATAAATGGAACCCTGTGTTCTATGAATAGAACCCTGTGTTTTATGAATGAAACCATGTGTTCTCTGAATGGAAACCACCCGTGATCTATAAATATAACCATCTGTTCTATGAATAAAACCTTGTGTTCTATGAAAAGAACCCTATGTTCTATAAATGGAACCCTGTGTTCTATGAATAGAACCCTGTGTTTTATGATTGAAATTATGTGTTCTCTGAATGGAAACCACCCGTGATCTATAAATATAACCATGTGTTCTATGAATAAAACCTTGTGTTCTATTAATAGAACCCTGTGTCCTATGAATGGAACCCTGTGTTCTATGAATAGAACTCTGTGTTTTATGAATGAAACCATGTGTTCTCTAAATGGAAACCACCCGTGATCTATAAATATAACCATCTGTTCTATGAATAAAACCTTGTGTTCTATGAATAGAACCCTATGTTCTATAAATGGAACCCTGTGTTCTATGAATAGAACCCTGTGTTTTATGATTGAAATTATGTGTTCTCTGAATGGAAACCACCCGTGATCTATAAATATAACCATGTGTTCTATGAATAAAACCTTGTGTTCTATTAATAGAACCCTGTGTTCTATGAATGGAACCCTGTGTTCTATGAATAGAACCCTGTGTTTTATGAATGAAATTATGTGTTCTCTGAATGAAAACCACCCGTGATCTATAAATATTACCATGTGTTCTATGAATAAAACCTTGTGTTCTATTAATAGAACCCTGTGTTCTATGAATGGGACCCTGTGTTCTATGAATAGAACCCTGTGTTTTATGAATGAAACCATGTGTTCTCTGAATGGAAACCACCCGTGATCTATAAATATAACCATGTGTTCTATGAATAAAACCTTGTGTTCTATTAATAGAACCCTGTGTTCTATGAATGGAACCCTGTGTTCTATGAATAGAACCCTGTGTTTTATGAATGAAATTATGTGTTCTCTGAATGAAAACCACCCGTGATCTATAAATATAACCATCTGTTCTATGAATAAAACCTTGTGTTCTATGAATAGAACCCTGTGTTCTATGAATGGAACCCTGTGTTCTATGAATAGAACCCTGTGTTTTATGAATGAAACCATGTGTTCTCTGAATGGAAACCACCCGTGATCTATAAATATAACCATCTGTTCTATGAATAAAACCTTGTGTTCTATGAATAGAACCCTGTGTTCTATAAATGGAACCCTGTGTTTTATGAATAGAACCCTGTGTTTTATTAATGAAATTATGTGTTCTCTGAATGGAAACCACCCGTGATCTATAAATATAACCATGTTTTCTATGAATAAAACCTTGTGTTCTATTTATAGAACCCTGTGTTCTATGAATGGAACCCTGTGTTCTATGAATAGAACCCTGTGTTTTATGAATGAAACCATGTGTTCTCTGAATGGAAACCACCCGTGATCTATAAATATAACCATCTGTTCTATGAATAAAACCTTGTGTTCTATGAATAGAACCCTGTGTCCTATGAATGGAACCCTGTGTTCTATGAATAGAACCCTGTGTTTTATGAATGAAACCATGTGTTCTCTAAATGGAAACCACCCGTGATCTATAAATATAACCATCTGTTCTATGAATAAAACCTTGTGTTCTATGAATAGAACAATATGTTCTATAAATGGAACCCTGTGTTCTATGAATAGAACCCTGTGTTTTATGATTGAAATGATGTGTTCTCTGAATGGAAACCACTCGTGATCTATAAATATAACCATGTGTTCTATGAATAAAACCTTGTGTTCTATTAATAGAACCCTGTGTTCTATGAATGGAACCCTGTGTTCTATGAATAGAACCCTGTGTTTTATGAATGAAATTATGTGTTCTCTGAATGAAAACCAACTGTGATCTATAAATATAACCATGTGTTCTATGAATAAAACCTTGTGTTCTATTAATAGAACCCTGTGTTCTATGAATGGGACCCTGTGTTCTATGAATAGAACCCTTTTTTTTATGAATGAAACCATGTGTTCTCTGAATGGAAACCACCCGTGATCTATAAATATAACCATGTGTTCTATGAATAAAACCTTGTGTTCTATTAATAGAACCCTGTGTTCTATGAATGGAACCCTGTGTTCTATGAATAGAACCCTGTGTTTTATGAATGAAACCATGTGTTCTCTGAATGGAAACCACCCGTGATCTAAAAATATAACCATGTGTTCTATGAATAAAACCTTGTGTTCTATTAATAGAACCCTGTGTTCTATGAATGGAACCCTGTGTTCTATGAATAGAACCCTGTGTTTTATGAATGAAATTATGTGTTCTCTGAATGGAAACCACCCGTGATCTATAAATATAACCATGTGTTCTATGAATAAAACCTTGTGTTCTATTAATAGAAACCTGTGTTCTATGAATGGAACCCTGTGTTCTATGAATAGAACCCTGTGTTTTATGAATGAAATTATGTGTTCTCTGAATGAAAACCACCCGTGATCTATAAATATAACCATGTGTTCTATGAATAAAACCTTGTGTTCTATTAATAGAACCCTGTGTTCTATGAATGGAACCCTGTGTTCTATGAATAGAACCCTGTGTTTTATGAATGAAATTATGTGTTCTCTGAATGAAAACCACCCGTGATCTATAAATATAACCATGTGTTCTATGAATAAAACCTTGTGTTCTATTAATAGAACCCTGTGTTCTATGAATGGGACCCTGTGTTCTATGAATAGAACCCTGTGTTTTATGAATGAAACCATGTGTTCTCTGAATGGAAACCACCCGTGATCTATAAATATAACCATGTGTTCTATGAATAAAACCTTGTGTTCTATTAATAGAACCCTGTGTTCTATGAATGGAACCCTGTGTTCTATGAATAGAACCCTGTGTTTTATGAATGAAATGATGTGTTCTCTGAATGAAAACCACCCGTGATCTATAAACATAACCATCTGTTCTATGAATAAAACCTTGTGTTCTATGAATAGAACCCTGTGTTCTATGAATGGAACCCTGTGTTCTATGAATAGAACCCTGTGTTTTATGAATGAAACCATGTGTTCTCTGAATGGAAACCACCCGTGATCTATAAATATAACCATCTGTTCTATGAATAAAACCTTGTGTTCTATGAATAGAACCCTGTGTTCTATAAATGGAACCCTGTGTTTTATGAATAGAACCCTGTGTTTTATTAATGAAATTATGTGTTCTCTGAATGGAAACCACCCGTGATCTATAAATATAACCATGTTTTCTATGAATAAAACCTTGTGTTCTATTTATAGAACCCTGTGTTCTATGAATGGAACCCTGTGTTCTATGAATAGAACCCTGTGTTTTATGAATGAAACCATGTGTTCTCTGAATGGAAACCACCTGTGATCTATAAATATAACCATCTGTTCTATGAATAAAACCTTGTATTCTATGAATAGAACCCTGTGTTCTATAAATGGAACCCTGTGTTTTATGAATAGAACCCTGTGTTTTATTAATGAAATTATGTGTTCTCTGAATGGAAACCACCCGTGATCTATAAATATAACCATGTGTTCTATGAATAAAACCTTGTGTTCTATTCATAGAACCCTGTGTCCTATGAATGGAACCCTGTGTTCTATGAATAGAACCCTGTGTTTTATGAATGAAACCATGTGTTCTCTCAATGGAAACCACCCGTGATCTATAAATATAACCATCTGTTCTATGAATAAAACCTTGTGTTCTATGAATAGAACCCTATGTTCTATAAATGAAACCCTGTGTTCTATGAATAGAACCCTGTGTTTTATGAATGAAATTATGTGTTCTCTGAATGGAAACCACCCGTGATCTATGAATATAACCATCTGTTCTATGAATAAAACCTTGTGTTCTATGAATAGAACCCTGTGTTCTATAAATGGAACCCTGTGTTTTATTAATGAAATTATGTGTTCTCTGAATGGAAACCACCCGTGATCTATAAATATTACCATGTGTTCTATGAATAAAACCTTGTGTTCTATTCATAGAACCCTGTGTCCTATGAATGGAACCCTGTGTTCTATGAATAGAACCCTGTGTTTTATGAATGAAACCATGTGTTCTCTAAATGGAAACCACCCGTGATCTATAAATATAACCATCTGTTCTATGAATAAAACCTTGTGTTCTATGAATAGAACCCTGTGTTCTATGAATGGAACCCTGTGTTCTATGAATAGAACCCTGTGTTTTATGAATGAAACCATGTGTTCTCTGAATGGAAACCACCCGTGATCTATAAATATAACCATGTGTTCTATGAATAAAACCTTGTGTTCTATTAATAGAACCCTGTGTTCTATGAATGGAACCCTGTGTTCTATGAATAGAACCCTGTGTTTTATGAATGAAATTATGTGTTCTCTGAATGAAAACCACCCGTGATCTATAAATATAACCATGTGTTCTATGAATAAAACCTTGTGTTCTATTAATAGAACCCTGTGTTCTATGAATGGAACCCTGTGTTCTATGAATAGAACCCTGTGTTTTATGAATGAAATGATGTGTTCTCTGAATGAAAACCACCCGTGATCTATAAATATAACCATGTGTTCTATGAATAAAACCTTGTGTTCTATTAATAGAACCCTGTGTTCTATGAATGGGACCCTGTGTTCTATGAATAGAACCCTGTGTTTTATGAATGAAACCATGTGTTCTCTGAATGGAAACCACCCGTGATCTATAAATATAACCATGTGTTCTATGAATAAAACCTTGTGTTCTATTAATAGAACCCTGTGTTCTATGAATGGAACCCTGTGTTCTATGAATAGAACCCTGTGTTTTATGAATGAAATGATGTGTTCTCTGAATGAAAACCACCCGTGATCTATAAATATAACCATCTGTTCTATGAATAAAACCTTGTGTTCTATGAATAGAACCCTGTGTTCTATGAATGGAACCCTGTGTTCTATGAATAGAACCCTGTGTTTTATGAATGAAACCATGTGTTCTCTGAATGGAAACCACCCGTGATCTATAAATATAACCATCTGTTCTATGAATAAAACCTTGTGTTCTATGAATAGAACCCTGTGTTCTATAAATGGAACCCTGTGTTTTATGAATAGAACCCAGTGTTTTATTAATGAAATTATGTGTTCTCTGAATGGAAACCACCCGTGATCTATAAATATAACCATGTTTTCTATGAATAAAACCTTGTGTTCTATTTATAGAACCCTGTGTTCTATGAATTGAACCCTGTGTTCTATGAATAGAACCCTGTGTTTTATGAATGAAACCATGTGTTCTCTGAATGGAAACCACCTGTGATCTATAAATATAACCATCTGTTCTATGAATAAAACCTTGTGTTCTATGAATAGAACCCTGTGTTCTATAAATGGAACCCTGTGTTTTATGAATAGAACCCTGTGTTTTATTAATGAAATTATGTGTTCTCTGAATGGAAACCACCCGTGATCTATAAATATAACCATGTGTTCTATGAATAAAACCCTGTGTTCTATTTATAGAACCCTGTGTTCTATGAATGGAACCCTGTGTTCTATGAATAGAACCCTGTGTTTTATGAATGAAACCTTGTGTTCTCTGAATGGAAACCACCCGTGATCTATAAATATAACCATGTGTTCTATGAATAAAACCTTGTGTTCTATTAATAGAACCCTGTGTTCTATGAATGGAACCCTGTGTTCTATGAATAGAACCGTGTGTTTTATGAATTAAATTACGTGTTCTCTGAATGAAAACCACCCGTGATCTATAAATAAAACCATGTGTTCTATGAATAAAACCTTGTGTTCTATTAATAGAACCCTGTGTTCTATGAATGGAACCCTGTGTTCTATGAATAGAACCCTGTGTTTTATGAATGAAACCTTGTGTTCTCTGAATGGAAACCACCCGTGATCTATAAATATAACCATCTGTTCTATGAATGAAACCTTGTGTTCTATGAATAGAACCCTGTGTTCTATAAATGGAACCCTGTGTTCTATGAATAGAACCCTGTGTTTTATGAATGAAATTATGTGTTCTCTGAATGGAAATCACCCGTGATCTATAAATATAACCATGTGTTCTATGAATAAAACCTTGTGTTCTATTCATAGAACCCTGTGTCCTATGAATGGAACCCTGTTTTCTATGAATAGAACCCTGTGTTTTATGAATGAAACCATGTGTTCTCTGAATGGAAACCACCCGTGATCTATATATATAACCATCTGTTCTATGAATAAAACCTTGTGTTCTATGAATAGAACCCTGTGTTCTATAAATGGAACCCTGTGTTCTATGAATAGAACCCTGTGTTTTATGAATGAAATTATGTGTTCTCTGAATGGAAACCACCCGTGATCTATAAATATAACCATGTTTTCTATGAAAAAAACCTTGTGTTCTATTTATAGAACCCTGTGTTCTATGAATGGAACCCTGTGTTCTATGAATAGAACCATGTGTTTTATGAATGAAACCATGTGTTCTCTGAATGGAAACCACCCGTGATCTATAAATATAACCATTTTTTCTATGAATAAAACCTTGTGTTCTATGAATAGAACCTTATGTTCTATTAATGGAACCCTGTGTTCTATGAATAGAACCCTGTGTTTTATGATTGAAATTATGTGTTCTCTGAATGGAAACCACCCGTGATCTATAAATATAACCATGTGTTCTATGAATAAAACCTTGTGTTCTATTAATAGAACCCTGTGTTCTATGAATGGGACACTGTGTTCTATGAATAGAACCCTGTGTTTTATGAATGAAACCATGTGTTCTCTGAATGGAAACCACCCGTGATCTATAAATATAACCATGTGTTCTATGAATAAAACCTTGTGTTCTATTAATAGAACCCTGTGTTCTATGAATGGAACCCTGTGTTCTATGAATAGAACCCTGTGTTTTATGAATGAAATTATGTGTTCTCTGAATGAAAACCACCCGTGATCTATAAATATAACCATCTGTTCTATGAATAAAACCTTGTGTTCTATGAATAGAACCCTGTGTTCTATGAATGGAACCCTGTGTTCTATGAATAGAACCCTGTGTTTTATGAATGAAACCATGTGTTCTCTGAATGGAAACCACCCGTGATCTATAAATATAACCATCTGTTCTATGAATAAAACCTTGTGTTCTATGAATAGAACCCTGTGTTCTATAAATGGAACCCTGTGTTTTATGAATAGAACCCTGTGTTTTATTAATGAAATTATGTGTTCTCTGAATGGAAACCACCCGTGATCTATAAATATAACCATGTGTTCTATGAATAAAACCTTGTGTTCTATTAATAGAACCCTGTGTTCTATGAATGGGACCCTGTGTTCTATGAATAGAACCCTGTGTTTTATGAATGAAACCATGTGTTCTCTGAATGGAAACCACCCGTGATCTATAAATATAACCATGTGTTCTATGAATAAAACCTTGTGTTCTATTAATAGAACCCTGTGTTCTATGAATGGAACCCTGTGTTCTATGAATAGAACCCTGTGTTTTATGAATGAAATGATGTGTTCTCTGAATGAAAACCACCCGTGATCTATAAACATAACCATCTGTTCTATGAATAAAACCTTGTGTTCTATGAATAGAACCCTGTGTTCTATGAATGGAACCCTGTGTTCTATGAATAGAACCCTGTGTTTTATGAATGAAACCATGTGTTCTCTGAATGGAAACCACCCGTGATCTATAAATATAACCATCTGTTCTATGAATAAAACCTTGTGTTCTATGAATAGAACCCTGTGTTCTATAAATGGAACCCTGTGTTTTATGAATAGAACCCTGTGTTTTATTAATGAAATTATGTGTTCTCTGAATGGAAACCACCCGTGATCTATAAATATAACCATGTTTTCTATGAATAAAACCTTGTGTTCTATTTATAGAACCCTGTGTTCTATGAATGGAACCCTGTGTTCTATGAATAGAACCCTGTGTTTTATGAATGAAACCATGTGTTCTCTGAATGGAAACCACCTGTGATCTATAAATATAACCATCTGTTCTATGAATAAAACCTTGTGTTCTATGAATAGAACCCTGTGTTCTATAAATGGAACCCTGTGTTTTATGAATAGAACCCTGTGTTTTATTAATGAAATTATGTGTTCTCTGAATGGAAACCACCCGTGATCTATAAATATAACCATGTGTTCTATGAATAAAACCTTGTGTTCTATTCATAGAACCCTGTGTCCTATGAATGGAACCCTGTGTTCTATGAATAGAACCCTGTGTTTTATGAATGAAACCATGTGTTCTCTCAATGGAAACCACCCGTGATCTATAAATATAACCATGTGTTCTATGAATAAAACCTTGTGTTCTATTAATAGAACCCTGTGTTCTATGAATGGAACCCTGTGTTCTATGAATAGAACCCTGTGTTTTATGAATGAAATGATGTGTTCTCTGAATGAAAACCACCCGTGATCTATAAATATAACCATCTGTTCTATGAATAAAACCTTGTGTTCTATGAATAGAACCCTGTGTTCTATGAATGGAACCCTGTGTTCTATGAATAGAACCCTGTGTTTTATGAATGAAACCATGTGTTCTCTGAATGGAAACCACCCGTGATCTATAAATATAACCATCTGTTCTATGAATAAAACCTTGTGTTCTATGAATAGAACCCTGTGTTCTATAAATGGAACCCTGTGTTTTATGAATAGAACCCAGTGTTTTATTAATGAAATTATGTGTTCTCTGAATGGAAACCACCCGTGATCTATAAATATAACCATGTTTTCTATGAATAAAACCTTGTGTTCTATTTATAGAACCCTGTGTTCTATGAATTGAACCCTGTGTTCTATGAATAGAACCCTGTGTTTTATGAATGAAACCATGTGTTCTCTGAATGGAAACCACCTGTGATCTATAAATATAACCATCTGTTCTATGAATAAAACCTTGTGTTCTATGAATAGAACCCTGTGTTCTATAAATGGAACCCTGTGTTTTATGAATAGAACCCTGTGTTTTATTAATGAAATTATGTGTTCTCTGAATGGAAACCACCCGTGATCTATAAATATAACCATGTGTTCTATGAATAAAACCCTGTGTTCTATTTATAGAACCCTGTGTTCTATGAATGGAACCCTGTGTTCTATGAATAGAACCCTGTGTTTTATGAATGAAACCTTGTGTTCTCTGAATGGAAACCACCCGTGATCTATAAATATAACCATGTGTTCTATGAATAAAACCTTGTGTTCTATTAATAGAACCCTGTGTTCTATGAATGGAACCCTGTGTTCTATGAATAGAACCGTGTGTTTTATGAATTAAATTACGTGTTCTCTGAATGAAAACCACCCGTGATCTATAAATAAAACCATGTGTTCTATGAATAAAACCTTGTGTTCTATTAATAGAACCCTGTGTTCTATGAATGGAACCCTGTGTTCTATGAATAGAACCCTGTGTTTTATGAATGAAACCTTGTGTTCTCTGAATGGAAACCACCCGTGATCTATAAATATAACCATCTGTTCTATGAATGAAACCTTGTGTTCTATGAATAGAACCCTGTGTTCTATAAATGGAACCCTGTGTTCTATGAATAGAACCCTGTGTTTTATGAATGAAATTATGTGTTCTCTGAATGGAAATCACCCGTGATCTATAAATATAACCATGTGTTCTATGAATAAAACCTTGTGTTCTATTCATAGAACCCTGTGTCCTATGAATGGAACCCTGTTTTCTATGAATAGAACCCTGTGTTTTATGAATGAAACCATGTGTTCTCTGAATGGAAACCACCCGTGATCTATATATATAACCATCTGTTCTATGAATAAAACCTTGTGTTCTATGAATAGAACCCTGTGTTCTATAAATGGAACCCTGTGTTCTATGAATAGAACCCTGTGTTTTATGAATGAAATTATGTGTTCTCTGAATGGAAACCACCCGTGATCTATAAATATAACCATGTTTTCTATGAAAAAAACCTTGTGTTCTATTTATAGAACCCTGTGTTCTATGAATGGAACCCTGTGTTCTATGAATAGAACCATGTGTTTTATGAATGAAACCATGTGTTCTCTGAATGGAAACCACCCGTGATCTATAAATATAACCATTTTTTCTATGAATAAAACCTTGTGTTCTATGAATAGAACCTTATGTTCTATTAATGGAACCCTGTGTTCTATGAATAGAACCCTGTGTTTTATGATTGAAATTATGTGTTCTCTGAATGGAAACCACCCGTGATCTATAAATATAACCATGTGTTCTATGAATAAAACCTTGTGTTCTATTAATAGAACCCTGTGTTCTATGAATGGGACACTGTGTTCTATGAATAGAACCCTGTGTTTTATGAATGAAACCATGTGTTCTCTGAATGGAAACCACCCGTGATCTATAAATATAACCATGTGTTCTATGAATAAAACCTTGTGTTCTATTAATAGAACCCTGTGTTCTATGAATGGAACCCTGTGTTCTATGAATAGAACCCTGTGTTTTATGAATGAAATTATGTGTTCTCTGAATGAAAACCACCCGTGATCTATAAATATAACCATCTGTTCTATGAATAAAACCTTGTGTTCTATGAATAGAACCCTGTGTTCTATGAATGGAACCCTGTGTTCTATGAATAGAACCCTGTGTTTTATGAATGAAACCATGTGTTCTCTGAATGGAAACCACCCGTGATCTATAAATATAACCATCTGTTCTATGAATAAAACCTTGTGTTCTATGAATAGAACCCTGTGTTCTATAAATGGAACCCTGTGTTTTATGAATAGAACCCTGTGTTTTATTAATGAAATTATGTGTTCTCTGAATGGAAACCACCCGTGATCTATAAATATAACCATGTGTTCTATGAATAAAACCTTGTGTTCTATTAATAGAACCCTGTGTTCTATGAATGGGACCCTGTGTTCTATGAATAGAACCCTGTGTTTTATGAATGAAACCATGTGTTCTCTGAATGGAAACCACCCGTGATCTATAAATATAACCATGTGTTCTATGAATAAAACCTTGTGTTCTATTAATAGAACCCTGTGTTCTATGAATGGAACCCTGTGTTCTATGAATAGAACCCTGTGTTTTATGAATGAAATGATGTGTTCTCTGAATGAAAACCACCCGTGATCTATAAACATAACCATCTGTTCTATGAATAAAACCTTGTGTTCTATGAATAGAACCCTGTGTTCTATGAATGGAACCCTGTGTTCTATGAATAGAACCCTGTGTTTTATGAATGAAACCATGTGTTCTCTGAATGGAAACCACCCGTGATCTATAAATATAACCATCTGTTCTATGAATAAAACCTTGTGTTCTATGAATAGAACCCTGTGTTCTATAAATGGAACCCTGTGTTTTATGAATAGAACCCTGTGTTTTATTAATGAAATTATGTGTTCTCTGAATGGAAACCACCCGTGATCTATAAATATAACCATGTTTTCTATGAATAAAACCTTGTGTTCTATTTATAGAACCCTGTGTTCTATGAATGGAACCCTGTGTTCTATGAATAGAACCCTGTGTTTTATGAATGAAACCATGTGTTCTCTGAATGGAAACCACCTGTGATCTATAAATATAACCATCTGTTCTATGAATAAAACCTTGTGTTCTATGAATAGAACCCTGTGTTCTATAAATGGAACCCTGTGTTTTATGAATAGAACCCTGTGTTTTATTAATGAAATTATGTGTTCTCTGAATGGAAACCACCCGTGATCTATAAATATAACCATGTGTTCTATGAATAAAACCTTGTGTTCTATTCATAGAACCCTGTGTCCTATGAATGGAACCCTGTGTTCTATGAATAGAACCCTGTGTTTTATGAATGAAACCATGTGTTCTCTCAATGGAAACCACCCGTGATCTATAAATATAACCATCTGTTCTATGAATAAAACCTTGTGTTCTATGAATAGAACCCTATGTTCTATAAATGGAACCCTGTGTTCTATGAATAGAACCCTGTGTTTTATGAATGAAATTATGTGTTCTCTGAATGGAAACCACCCGTGATCTATGAATATAACCATCTGTTCTATGAATAAAACCTTGTGTTCTATGAATAGAACCCTGTGTTCTATAAATGGAACCCTGTGTTTTATGAATAGAACCCTGTGTTTTATTAATGAAATTATGTGTTCTCTGAATGGAAACCACCCGTGATCTATAAATATAACCATGTGTTCTATGAATAAAACCTTGTGTTCTATTCATAGAACCCTGTGTCCTATGAATGGAACCCTGTGTTCTATGAATAGAACCCTGTGTTTTATGAATGAAACCATGTGTTCTCTAAATGGAAACCACCCGTGATCTATAAATATAACCATCTGTTCTATGAATAAAACCTTGTGTTCTATTTATAGAACCCTGTGTTCTATGAATGGAACCCTGTGTTCTATGAATAGAACCCTGTGTTTTATGAATGAAACCATGTGTTCTCTGAATGGAAACCACCCGTGATCTATAAATATAACCATGTGTTCTATGAATAAAACCTTGTGTTCTATTAATAGAACCCTGTGTTCTATGAATGGGACCCTGTGTTCTATGAATAGAACCCTGTGTTTTATGAATGAAACCATGTGTTCTCTGAATGGAAACCACCCGTGATCTATAAATATAACCATGTGTTCTATGAATAAAACCTTGTGTTCTATTAATAGAACCCTGTGTTCTATGAATGGAACCCTGTGTTCTATGAATAGAACCCTGTGTTTTATGAATGAAATGATGTGTTCTCTGAATGAAAACCACCCGTGATCTATAAACATAACCATCTGTTCTATGAATAAAACCTTGTGTTCTATGAATGGAACCCTGTGTTCTATGAATAGAACCCTGTGTTTTATGAATGAAACCATGTGTTCTCTGAATGGAAACCACCCGTGATCTATAAATATAACCATCTGTTCTATGAATAAAACCTTGTGTTCTATGAATAGAACCCTGTGTTCTATAAATGGAACCCTGTGTTTTATGAATAGAACCCTGTGTTTTATTAATGAAATTATGTGTTCTCTGAATGGAAACCACCCGTGATCTATAAATATAACCATGTTTTCTATGAATAAAACCTTGTGTTCTATTTATAGAACCCTGTGTTCTATGAATGGAACCCTGTGTTCTATGAATAGAACCCTGTGTTTTATGAATGAAACCATGTGTTCTCTGAATGGAAACCACCTGTGATCTATAAATATAACCATCTGTTCTATGAATAAAACCTTGTGTTCTATGAATAGAACCCTGTGTTCTATAAATGGAACCCTGTGTTTTATGAATAGAACCCTGTGTTTTATTAATGAAATTATGTGTTCTCTGAATGGAAACCACCCGTGATCTATAAATATAACCATGTGTTCTATGAATAAAACCTTGTGTTCTATTCATAGAACCCTGTGTCCTATGAATGGAACCCTGTGTTCTATGAATAGAACCCTGTGTTTTATGAATGAAACCATGTGTTCTCTCAATGGAAACCACCCGTGATCTATAAATATAACCATCTGTTCTATGAATAAAACCTTGTGTTCTATGAATAGAACCCTATGTTCTATAAATGGAACCCTGTGTTCTATGAATAGAACCCTGTGTTTTATGAATGAAATTATGTGTTCTCTGAATGGAAACCACCCGTGATCTATGAATATAACCATCTGTTCTATGAATAAAACCTTGTGTTCTATGAATAGAACCCTGTGTTCTATAAATGGAACCCTGTGTTTTATGAATAGAACCCTGTGTTTTATTAATGAAATTATGTGTTCTCTGAATGGAAACCACCCGTGATCTATAAATATAACCATGTGTTCTATGAATAAAACCTTGTGTTCTATTCATAGAACCCTGTGTCCTATGAATGGAACCCTGTGTTCTATGAATAGAACCCTGTGTTTTATGAATGAAACCATGTGTTCTCTAAATGGAAACCACCCGTGATCTATAAATATAACCATCTGTTCTATGAATAAAACCTTGTGTTCTATGAATAGAACCCTGTGTTCTATGAATGGAACCCTGTGTTCTATGAATAGAACCCTGTGTTTTATGAATGAAACCATGTGTTCTCTGAATGGAAACCACCCGTGATCTATAAATATAACCATGTGTTCTATGAATAAAACCTTGTGTTCTATTAATAGAACCCTGTGTTCTATGAATGGAACCCTGTGTTCTATGAATAGAACCCTGTGTTTTATGAATGAAATTATGTGTTCTCTGAATGAAAACCACCCGTGATCTATAAATATAACCATGTGTTCTATGAATAAAACCTTGTGTTCTATTAATAGAACCCTGTGTTCTATGAATGGAACCCTGTGTTCTATGAATAGAACCCTGTGTTTTATGAATGAAATGATGTGTTCTCTGAATGAAAACCACCCGTGATCTATAAATATAACCATGTGTTCTATGAATAAAACCTTGTGTTCTATTAATAGAACCCTGTGTTCTATGAATGGGACCCTGTGTTCTATGAATAGAACCCTGTGTTTTATGAATGAAACCATGTGTTCTCTGAATGGAAACCACCCGTGATCTATAAATATAACCATGTGTTCTATGAATAAAACCTTGTGTTCTATTAATAGAACCCTGTGTTCTATGAATGGAACCCTGTGTTCTATGAATAGAACCCTGTGTTTTATGAATGAAATGATGTGTTCTCTGAATGAAAACCACCCGTGATCTATAAATATAACCATCTGTTCTATGAATAAAACCTTGTGTTCTATGAATAGAACCCTGTGTTCTATGAATGGAACCCTGTGTTCTTTGAATAGAACCCTGTGTTTTATGAATGAAACCATGTGTTCTCTGAATGGAAACCACCCGTGATCTATAAATATAACCATCTGTTCTATGAATAAAACCTTGTGTTCTATGAATAGAACCCTGTGTTCTATAAATGGAACCCTGTGTTTTATGAATAGAACCCAGTGTTTTATTAATGAAATTATGTGTTCTCTGAATGGAAACCACCCGTGATCTATAAATATAACCATGTTTTCTATGAATAAAACCTTGTGTTCTATTTATAGAACCCTGTGTTCTATGAATTGAACCCTGTGTTCTATGAATAGAACCCTGTGTTTTATGAATGAAACCATGTGTTCTCTGAATGGAAACCACCTGTGATCTATAAATATAACCATCTGTTCTATGAATAAAACCTTGTGTTCTATGAATAGAACCCTGTGTTCTATAAATGGAACCCTGTGTTTTATGAATAGAACCCTGTGTTTTATTAATGAAATTATGTGTTCTCTGAATGGAAACCACCCGTGATCTATAAATATAACCATGTGTTCTATGAATAAAACCCTGTGTTCTATTTATAGAACCCTGTGTTCTATGAATGGAACCCTGTGTTCTATGAATAGAACCCTGTGTTTTATGAATGAAACCTTGTGTTCTCTGAATGGAAACCACCCGTGATCTATAAATATAACCATGTGTTCTATGAATAAAACCTTGTGTTCTATTAATAGAACCCTGTGTTCTATGAATGGAACCCTGTGTTCTATGAATAGAACCGTGTGTTTTATGAATTAAATTACGTGTTCTCTGAATGAAAACCACCCGTGATCTATAAATATAACCATGTGTTCTATGAATAAAACCTTGTGTTCTATTAATAGAACCCTGTGTTCTATGAATGGAACCCTGTGTTCTATGAATAGAACCCTGTGTTTTATGAATGAAACCTTGTGTTCTCTGAATGGAAACCACCCGTGATCTATAAATATAACCATCTGTTCTATGAATGAAACCTTGTGTTCTATGAATAGAACCCTGTGTTCTATAAATGGAACCCTGTGTTCTATGAATAGAACCCTGTGTTTTATGAATGAAATTATGTGTTCTCTGAATGGAAATCACCCGTGATCTATAAATATAACCATGTGTTCTATGAATAAAACCTTGTGTTCTATTCATAGAACCCTGTGTCCTATGAATGGAACCCTGTTTTCTATGAATAGAACCCTGTGTTTTATGAATGAAACCATGTGTTCTCTGAATGGAAACCACCCGTGATCTATATATATAACCATCTGTTCTATGAATAAAACCTTGTGTTCTATGAATAGAACCCTGTGTTCTATAAATGGAACCCTGTGTTCTATGAATAGAACCCTGTGTTTTATGAATGAAATTATGTGTTCTCTGAATGGAAACCACCCGTGATCTATAAATATAACCATGTTTTCTATGAAAAAAACCTTGTGTTCTATTTATAGAACCCTGTGTTCTATGAATGGAACCCTGTGTTCTATGAATAGAACCATGTGTTTTATGAATGAAACCATGTGTTCTCTGAATGGAAACCACCCGTGATCTATAAATATAACCATTTTTTCTATGAATAAAACCTTGTGTTCTATGAATAGAACCTTATGTTCTATTAATGGAACCCTGTGTTCTATGAATAGAACCCTGTGTTTTATGATTGAAATTATGTGTTCTCTGAATGGAAACCACCCGTGATCTATAAATATAACCATGTGTTCTATGAATAAAACCTTGTGTTCTATTAATAGAACCCTGTGTTCTATGAATGGGACACTGTGTTCTATGAATAGAACCCTGTGTTTTATGAATGAAACCATGTGTTCTCTGAATGGAAACCACCCGTGATCTATAAATATAACCATGTGTTCTATGAATAAAACCTTGTGTTCTATTAATAGAACCCTGTGTTCTATGAATGGAACCCTGTGTTCTATGAATAGAACCCTGTGTTTTATGAATGAAATTATGTGTTCTCTGAATGAAAACCACCCGTGATCTATAAATATAACCATCTGTTCTATGAATAAAACCTTGTGTTCTATGAATAGAACCCTGTGTTCTATGAATGGAACCCTGTGTTCTATGAATAGAACCCTGTGTTTTATGAATGAAACAATGTGTTCTCTGAATGGAAACCACCCGTGATCTATAAATATAACCATCTGTTCTATGAATAAAACCTTGTGTTCTATGAATAGAACCCTGTGTTCTATAAATGGAACCCTGTGTTTTATGAATAGAACCCTGTGTTTTATTAATGAAATTATGTGTTCTCTGAATGGAAACCACCCGTGATCTATAAATATAACCATGTGTTCTATGAATAAAACCTTGTGTTCTATTAATAGAACCCTGTGTTCTATGAATGGGACCCTGTGTTCTATGAATAGAACCCTGTGTTTTATGAATGAAACCATGTGTTCTCTGAATGGAAACCACCCGTGATCTATAAATATAACCATCTGTTCTATGAATGAAACCTTGTGTTCTATGAATAGAACCCTGTGTTCTATAAATGGAACCCTGTGTTCTATGAATAGAACCCTGTGTTTTATGAATGAAATTATGTGTTCTCTGAATGGAAATCACCTGTGATCTATAAATATAACCATGTGTTCTATGAATAAAACCTTGTGTTCTATTAATAGAACCTTGTGTTTTATGAATGGAACCCTGTGTACTATGAATAGAACCCTGTGTTTTATGAATGAAATTATGTGTTCTCTGAATGAAAACCACCCGTGATCTATGAATATAACCATGTGTTCTATGAATAAAACCTTGTGTTCTATTAATAGAACCCTGTGTTCTATGAATGGAACCCTGTGTTCTATGAATAGAACCCTGTGTTTTATGAATGAAACCATGTGTTCTCTGAATGGAAACCACCCGTGATCTATAAATATAACCATCTGTTCTATGAATAAAACCTTGTGTTCTATGAATAGAACCCTGTGTTCTATAAATGGAACCCTGTGTTTTATGAATAGAACCCTGTGTTTTATTAATGAAATTATGTGTTCTCTGAATGGAAACCACCCGTGATCTATAAATATAACCATGTGTTCTATGAATAAAACCTTGTGTTCTATTCATAGAACCCTGTGTCCTATGAATGGAACCCTGTGTTCTATGAATAGAACCCTGTGTTTTATGAATGAAACCATGTGTTCTCTGAATGGAAACCACCCGTGATCTATATATATAACCATCTGTTCTATGAATAAAACCTTGTGTTCTATGAATAGAACCCTGTGTTCTATAAATGGAACCCTGTGTTCTATGAATAGATCCCTGTGTTTTATGAATGAAATTATGTGTTCTCTGAAAGGAAACCACCCGTGATCTATAAATATAACCATGTTTTCTATGAATAAAACCTTGTGTTCTATGAATAGAACCCTGTGTTCTATAAATGGAACCCTGTGTTTTATGAATAGAACCCTGTGTTTTATTAATGAAATTATGTGTTCTCTGAATGGAAACCACCCGTGATCTATAAATATAACCATGTGTTCTATGAATAAAACCTTGTGTTCTATTCATAGAACCCTGTGTCCTATGAATGGAACCCTGTGTTCTATGAATAGAACCCTGTGTTTTATGAATGAAACCATGTGTTCTCTGAATGGAAACCACCCGTGATCTATATATATAACCATCTGTTCTATGAATAAAACCTTGTGTTCTATGAATAGAACCCTGTGTTCTATAAATGGAACCCTGTGTTCTATGAATAGATCCCTGTGTTTTATGAATGAAATTATGTGTTCTCTGAAAGGAAACCACCCGTGATCTATAAATATAACCATGTTTTCTATGAATAAAACCTTGTGTTCTATTTATAGAACCCTGTGTTCTATGAATGGAACCCTGTGTTCTATGAATAGAACCATGTGTTTTATGAATGAAACCATGTGTTCTCTGAATGGAAACCACCCGTGATCTATAAATATAACCATTTTTTCTATGAATAAAACCTTGTGTTCTATGAATAGAACCCTATGTTCTATAAATGGAACCCTGTGTTCTATGAATAGAACCCTGTGTTTTATGATTGAAATTATGTGTTCTCTGAATGGAAACCACCCGTGATCTATAAATATAACCATGTGTTCTATGAATAAAACCTTGTGTTCTATTAATAGAACCCTGTGTCCTATGAATGGAACCCTGTGTTCTATGAATAGAACCCTGTGTTTTATGAATGAAACCATGTGTTCTCTGAATGGAAACCACCCGTGATCTATAAATATAACCATCTGTTCTATGAATAAAACCTTGTGTTCTATGAATAGAACCCTATGTTCTATGAATAGAACCCTGTGTTCTATAAATGGAACCCTGTGTTTTATGAATAGAACCCTGTGTTTTATTAATGAAATTATGTGTTCTCTGAATGGAAACCACCCGTGATCTATAAATATAACCATGTGATCTATGAATAAAACCTTGTGTTCTATTAATAGAACCCTGTGTCCTATGAATGAAACCCTGTGTTCTATGAATAGAACCCTGTGTTTTATGAATGAAACCTTGTGTTCTCTGAATGGAAACCACCCGTGATCTATAAATATAACCATCTGTTCTATGAATGAAACCTTGTGTTCTATGAATAGAACCCTGTGTTCTATAAATGGAACCCTGTGTTCTATGAATAGAACCCTGTGTTTTATGAATGAAATTATGTGTTCTCTGAATGGAAATCACCCGTGATCTATAAATATAACCATGTGTTCTATGAATAAAACCTTGTGTTCTATTAATAGAACCTTGTGTTTTATGAATGGAACCCTGTGTACTATGAATAGAACCCTGTGTTTTATGAATGAAATTATGTGTTCTCTGAATGAAAACCACCCGTGATCTATTAATATAACCATGTGTTCTATGAATAAAACCTTGTGTTCTATTAATAGAACCCTGTGTTCTATGAATGGAACCCTGTGTTCTATGAATAGAACCCTGTGTTTTATGAATGAAACCATGTGTTCTCTGAATGGAAACCACCCGTGATCTATAAATATAACCATCTGTTCTATGAATAAAACCTTGTGTTCTATGAATAGAACCCTGTGTTCTATAAATGGAACCCTGTGTTTTATGAATAGAACCCTGTGTTTTATTAATGAAATTATGTGTTCTCTGAATGGAAACCACCCGTGATCTATAAATATAACCATGTGTTCTATGAATAAAACCTTGTGTTCTATTCATAGAACCCTGTGTCCTATGAATGGAACCCTGTGTTCTATGAATAGAACCCTGTGTTTTATGAATGAAACCATGTGTTCTCTGAATGGAAACCACCCGTGATCTATATATATAACCATCTGTTCTATGAATAAAACCTTGTGTTCTATGAATAGAACCCTGTGTTCTATAAATGGAACCCTGTGTTCTATGAATAGAACCCTGTGTTTTATGAATGAAATTATGTGTTCTCTGAAAGGAAACCACCCGTGATCTATAAATATAACCATGTTTTCTATGAATAAAACCTTGTGTTCTATTTATAGAACCCTGTGTTCTATGAATGGAACCCTGTGTTCTATGAATAGAACCATGTGTTTTATGAATGAAACCATGTGTTCTCTGAATGGAAACCACCCGTGATCTATAAATATAACCATTTTTTCTATGAATAAAACCTTGTGTTCTATGAATAGAACCCTATGTTCTATAAATGGAACCCTGTGTTCTATGAATAGAACCCTGTGTTTTATGATTGAAATGATGTGTTCTCTGAATGGAAACCACCCGTGATCTATAAATATAACCATGTGTTCTATGAATAAAACCTTGTGTTCTATTAATAGAACCCTGTGTCCTATGAATGGAACCCTGTGTTCTATGAATAGAACCCTGTGTTTTATGAATGAAACCATGTGTTCTCTGAATGGAAACCACCCGTGATCTATAAATATAACCATCTGTTCTATGAATAAAACCTTGTGTTCTATGAATAGAACCCTATGTTCTATGAATAGAACCCTGTGTTCTATAAATGGAACCCTGTGTTTTATGAATAGAACCCTGTGTTTTATTAATGAAATTATGTGTTCTCTGAATGGAAAACACCCGTGATCTATAAATATAACCATGTGATCTATGAATAAAACCTTGTGTTCTATTAATAGAACCCTGTGTCCTATGAATGAAACCCTGTGTTCTATGAATAGAACCCTGTGTTTTATGAATGAAACCATGTGTTCTCTGAATGGAAACCACCCGTGATCTATAAATATAACCATCTGTTCTATGAATAAAACCTTGTGTTCTATGAATAGAACCCTATGTTCTATGAATAGAACCCTGTGTTCTATAAATGGAACCCTGTGTTTTATGAATAGAACCCTGTGTTTTATTAATGAAATTATGTGTTCTCTGAATGGAAACCACCCGTGATCTATAAATATAACCATGTGATCTATGAATAAAACCTTGTGTTCTATTAATAGAACCCTGTGTCCTATGAATGAAACCCTGTGTTCTATGAATAGAACCCTGTGTTTTATGAATGAAACCTTGTGTTCTCTGAATGGAAACCACCCGTGATCTATAAATATAACCATCTGTTCTATGAATAAAACCTTGTGTTCTATGAATAGAACCCTGTGTTCTATAAATGGAACCCTGTGTTCTATGAATAGAACCCTGTGTTTTATGAATGAAATTATGTGTTCTCTGAATGGAAATCACCCGTGATCTATAAATATAACCATGTGTTCTATGAATAAAACCTTGTGTTCTATTAATAGAACCCTGTGTTTTATGAATGGAACCCTGTGTTCTATGAATAGAACCTTGTGTTTTATGAATGAAATTATGTGTTCTCTGAATGAAAACCACCCGTGATCTATAAATATAACCATGTGTTCAATGAATAAAACCTTGTGTTCTATTAATAGAACCCTGTGTTCTATGAATGGAACCCTGTGTTCTATGAATAGAACCCTGTGTTTTATGAATGAAACCATGTGTTCTCTGAATGGAAACCACCCGTGATCTATAAATATAACCATCTGTTCTATGAATAAAACCTTGTGTTCTATGAAAAGAACCCTGTGTTCTATAAATGGAACCCTGTGTTCTATGAATAGAACCCTGTGTTTTATGAATGAAATTATGTGTTCTCTGAATGGAAATCACCTGTGATCTATAAATATAACCATGTGTTCTATGAATAAAACCTTGTGTTCTATTAATAGAACCTTGTGTTTTATGAATGGAACCCTGTGTACTATGAATAGAACCCTGTGTTTTATGAATGAAATTATGTGTTCTCTGAATGAAAACCACCCGTGATCTATTAATATAACCATGTGTTCTATGAATAAAACCTTGTGTTCTATTAATAGAACCCTGTGTTCTATGAATGGAACCCTGTGTTCTATGAATAGAACCCTGTGTTTTATGAATGAAACCATGTGTTCTCTGAATGGAAACCACCCGTGATCTATAAATATAACCATCTGTTCTATGAATAAAACCTTGTGTTCTATGAATAGAACCCTGTGTTCTATAAATGGAACCCTGTGTTTTATGAATAGAACCCTGTGTTTTATTAATGAAATTATGTGTTCTCTGAATGGAAACCACCCGTGATCTATAAATATAACCATGTGTTCTATGAATAAAACCTTGTGTTCTATTCATAGAACCCTGTGTCCTATGAATGGAACCCTGTGTTCTATGAATAGAACCCTGTGTTTTATGAATGAAACCATGTGTTCTCTGAATGGAAACCACCCGTGATCTATATATATAACCATCTGTTCTATGAATAAAACCTTGTGTTCTATGAATAGAACCCTGTGTTCTATAAATGGAACCCTGTGTTCTATGAATAGATCCCTGTGTTTTATGAATGAAATTATGTGTTCTCTGAAAGGAAACCACCCGTGATCTATAAATATAACCATGTTTTCTATGAATAAAACCTTGTGTTCTATTTATAGAACCCTGTGTTCTATGAATGGAACCCTGTGTTCTATGAATAGAACCATGTGTTTTATGAATGAAACCATGTGTTCTCTGAATGGAAACCACCCGTGATCTATAAATATAACCATTTTTTCTATGAATAAAACCTTGTGTTCTATGAATAGAACCCTATGTTCTATAAATGAAACCCTGTGTTCTATGAATAGAACCCTGTGTTTTATGATTGAAATTATGTGTTCTCTGAATGGAAACCACCCGTGATCTATAAATATAACCATGTGTTCTATGAATAAAACCTTGTGTTCTATTAATAGAACCCTGTGTCCTATGAATGGAACCCTGTGTTCTATGAATAGAACCCTGTGTTTTATGAATGAAACCATGTGTTCTCTGAATGGAAACCACCCGTGATCTATAAATATAACCATCTGTTCTATGAATAAAACCTTGTGTTCTATGAATAGAACCCTATGTTCTATGAATAGAACCCTGTGTTCTATAAATGGAACCCTGTGTTTTATGAATAGAACCCTGTGTTTTATTATTAAAATTATGTGTTCTCTGAATGGAAACCACCCGTGATCTATAAATATAACCATGTGATCTATGAATAAAACCTTGTGTTCTATTAATAGAACCCTGTGTCCTATGAATGAAACCCTGTGTTCTATGAATAGAACCCTGTGTTTTATGAATGAAACCTTGTGTTCTCTGAATGGAAACCACCCGTGATCTATAAATATAACCATCTGTTCTATGAATGAAACCTTGTGTTCTATGAATAGAACCCTGTGTTCTATAAATGGAACCCTGTGTTCTATGAATAGAACCCTGTGTTTTATGAATGAAATTATGTGTTCTCTGAATGGAAATCACCCGTGATCTATAAATATAACCATGTGTTCTATGAATAAAACCTTGTGTTCTATTAATAGAACCTTGTGTTTTATGAATGGAACCCTGTGTACTATGAATAGAACCCTGTGTTTTATGAATGAAATTATGTGTTCTCTGAATGAAAACCACCTGTGATCTATTAATATAACCATGTGTTCTATGAATAAAACCTTGTGTTCTATTAATAGAACCCTGTGTTCTATGAATGGAACCCTGTGTTCTATGAATAGAACCCTGTGTTTTATGAATGAAACCATGTGTTCTCTGAATGGAAACCACCCGTGATCTATAAATATAACCATCTGTTCTATGAATAAAACCTTGTGTTCTATGAATAGAACCCTGTGTTCTATAAATGGAACCCTGTGTTTTATGAATAGAACCCTGTGTTTTATTAATGAAATTATGTGTTCTCTGAATGGAAACCACCCGTGATCTATAAATATAACCATGTGTTCTATGAATAAAACCTTGTGTTCTATTCATAGAACCCTGTGTCCTATGAATGGAACCCTGTGTTCTATGAATAGAACCCTGTGTTTTATGAATGAAACCATGTGTTCTCTGAATGGAAACCACCCGTGATCTATATATATAACCATCTGTTCTATGAATAAAACCTTGTGTTCTATGAATAGAACCCTGTGTTCTATAAATGGAACCCTGTGTTCTATGAATAGAACCCTGTGTTTTATGAATGAAATTATGTGTTCTCTGAAAGGAAACCACCCGTGATCTATAAATATAACCATGTTTTCTATGAATAAAACCTTGTGTTCTATTTATAGAACCCTGTGTTCTATGAATGGAACCCTGTGTTCTATGAATAGAACCATGTGTTTTATGAATGAAACCATGTGTTCTCTGAATGGAAACCACCCGTGATCTATAAATATAACCATTTTTTCTATGAATAAAACCTTGTGTTCTATGAATAGAACCCTATGTTCTATAAATGGAACCCTGTGTTCTATGAATAGAACCCTGTGTTTTATTAATGAAATTATGTGTTCTCTGAATGGAAAACACCCGTGATCTATAAATATAACCATGTGATCTATGAATAAAACCTTGTGTTCTATTAATAGAACCCTGTGTCCTATGAATGAAACCCTGTGTTCTATGAATAGAACCCTGTGTTTTATGAATGAAACCATGTGTTCTCTGAATGGAAACCACCCGTGATCTATAAATATAACCATCTGTTCTATGAATAAAACCTTGTGTTCTATGAATAGAACCCTATGTTCTATGAATAGAACCCTGTGTTCTATAAATGGAACCCTGTGTTTTATGAATAGAACCCTGTGTTTTATTAATGAAATTATGTGTTCTCTGAATGGAAACCACCCGTGATCTATAAATATAACCATGTGATCTATGAATAAAACCTTGTGTTCTATTAATAGAACCCTGTGTCCTATGAATGAAACCCTGTGTTCTATGAATAGAACCCTGTGTTTTATGAATGAAACCTTGTGTTCTCTGAATGGAAACCACCCGTGATCTATAAATATAACCATCTGTTCTATGAATAAAACCTTGTGTTCTATGAATAGAACCCTGTGTTCTATAAATGGAACCCTGTGTTCTATGAATAGAACCCTGTGTTTTATGAATGAAATTATGTGTTCTCTGAATGGAAATCACCCGTGATCTATAAATATAACCATGTGTTCTATGAATAAAACCTTGTGTTCTATTAATAGAACCCTGTGTTTTATGAATGGAACCCTGTGTTCTATGAATAGAACCTTGTGTTTTATGAATGAAATTATGTGTTCTCTGAATGAAAACCACCCGTGATCTATAAATATAACCATGTGTTCAATGAATAAAACCTTGTGTTCTATTAATAGAACCCTGTGTTCTATGAATGGAACCCTGTGTTCTATGAATAGAACCCTGTGTTTTATGAATGAAACCATGTGTTCTCTGAATGGAAACCACCCGTGATCTATAAATATAACCATCTGTTCTATGAATAAAACCTTGTGTTCTATGAAAAGAACCCTGTGTTCTATAAATGGAACCCTGTGTTCTATGAATAGAACCCTGTGTTTTATGAATGAAACCATGTGTTCTCTGAATGGAAACCACCCGTGATCTATAAATATAACCATTTTTTCTATGAATAAAACCTTGTGTTCTATGAATAGAACCTTATGTTCT
This sequence comes from Crinia signifera, assembly GCF_055691185.1. Taxonomy (NCBI): domain Eukaryota; kingdom Metazoa; phylum Chordata; class Amphibia; order Anura; family Myobatrachidae; genus Crinia; species Crinia signifera. The sequence continues at coordinate 3,947 of NW_028142174.1, read as the reverse complement.
ATAAATGGAACCCTGTGTTCTATGAATAGAACCCTGTGTTTTATGATTGAAATTATGTGTTCTCTGAATGGAAACCACCCGTGATCTATAAATATAACCATGTGTTCTATGAATAAAACCTTGTGTTCTATTAATAGAACCCTGTGTTCTATGAATGGGACACTGTGTTCTATGAATAGAACCCTGTGTTTTATGAATGAAACCATGTGTTCTCTGAATGGAAACCACCCGTGATCTATAAATATAACCATGTGTTCTATGAATAAAACCTTGTGTTCTATTAATAGAACCCTGTGTTCTATGAATGGAACCCTGTGTTCTATGAATAGAACCCTGTGTTTTATGAATGAAATTATGTGTTCTCTGAATGAAAACCACCCGTGATCTATAAATATAACCATCTGTTCTATGAATAAAACCTTGTGTTCTATGAATAGAACCCTGTGTTCTATGAATGGAACCCTGTGTTCTATGAATAGAACCCTGTGTTTTATGAATGAAACCATGTGTTCTCTGAATGGAAACCACCCGTGATCTATAAATATAACCATCTGTTCTATGAATAAAACCTTGTGTTCTATGAATAGAACCCTGTGTTCTATAAATGGAACCCTGTGTTTTATGAATAGAACCCTGTGTTTTATTAATGAAATTATGTGTTCTCTGAATGGAAACCAACCGTGATCTATAAATATAACCATGTGTTGTATGAATAAAACCTTGTGTTCTATTAATAGAACCCTGTGTCCTATGAATGGAAGCCTGTGTTCTATGAATAGAACCCTGTGTTTTATGAATGAAACCTTGTGTTCTCTGAATGGAAACCACCCGTGATCTATAAATATAACCATCTGTTCTATGAATGAAACCTTGTGTTCTATGAATAGAACCCTGTGTTCTATAAATGGAACCCTGTGTTCTATGAATAGAACCCTGTGTTTTATGAATGAAATTATGTGTTCTCTGAATGGAAATCACCCGTGATCTATAAATATAACCATGTGTTCTATGAATAAAACCTTGTGTTCTATTAATAGAACCTTGTGTTTTATGAATGGAACCCTGTGTACTATGAATAGAACCCTGTGTTTTATGAATGAAATTATGTGTTCTCTGAATGAAAACCACCCGTGATCTATTAATATAACCATGTGTTCTATGAATAAAACCTTGTGTTCTATTAATAGAACCCTGTGTTCTATGAATGGAACCCTGTGTTCTATGAATAGAACCCTGTGTTTTATGAATGAAACCATGTGTTCTCTGAATGGAAACCACCCGTGATCTATAAATATAACCATCTGTTCTATGAATAAAACCTTGTGTTCTATGAATAGAACCCTGTGTTCTATAAATGGAACCCTGTGTTTTATGAATAGAACCCTGTGTTTTATTAATGAAATTATGTGTTCTCTGAATGGAAACCACCCGTGATCTATAAATATAACCATGTGTTCTATGAATAAAACCTTGTGTTCTATTCATAGAACCCTGTGTCCTATGAATGGAACCCTGTGTTCTATGAATAGAACCCTGTGTTTTATGAATGAAACCATGTGTTCTCTGAATGGAAACCACCCGTGATCTATATATATAACCATCTGTTCTATGAATAAAACCTTGTGTTCTATGAATAGAACCCTGTGTTCTATAAATGGAACCCTGTGTTCTATGAATAGAACCCTGTGTTTTATGAATGAAATTATGTGTTCTCTGAAAGGAAACCACCCGTGATCTATAAATATAACCATGTTTTCTATGAATAAAACCTTGTGTTCTATTTATAGAACCCTGTGTTCTATGAATGGAACCCTGTGTTCTATGAATAGAACCATGTGTTTTATGAATGAAACCATGTGTTCTCTGAATGGAAACCACCCGTGATCTATAAATATAACCATTTTTTCTATGAATAAAACCTTGTGTTCTATGAATAGAACCCTATGTTCTATAAATGGAACCCTGTGTTCTATGAATAGAACCCTGTGTTTTATGATTGAAATTATGTGTTCTCTGAATGGAAACCACCCGTGATCTATAAATATAACCATGTGTTCTATGAATAAAACCTTGTGTTCTATTAATAGAACCCTGTGTCCTATGAATGGAACCCTGTGTTCTATGAATAGAACCCTGTGTTTTATGAATGAAACCATGTGTTCTCTGAATGGAAACCACCCGTGATCTATAAATATAACCATCTGTTCTATGAATAAAACCTTGTGTTCTATGAATAGAACCCTATGTTCTATGAATAGAACCCTGTGTTCTATAAATGGAACCCTGTCTTTTATGAATAGAACCCTGTGTTTTATTAATGAAATTATGTGTTCTCTGAATGGAAACCACCCGTGATCTATAAATATAACCATGTGATCTATGAATAAAACCTTGTGTTCTATTAATAGAACCCTGTGTCCTATGAATGAAACCCTGTGTTCTATGAATAGAACCCTGTGTTTTATGAATGAAACCTTGTGTTCTCTGAATGGAAACCACCCGTGATCTATAAATATAACCATCTGTTCTATGAATGAAACCTTGTGTTCTATGAATAGAACCCTGTGTTCTATAAATGGAACCCTGTGTTCTATGAATAGAACCCTGTGTTTTATGAATGAAATAATGTGTTCTCTGAATGGAAATCACCCGTGATCTATAAATATAACCATGTGTTCTATGAATAAAACCTTGTGTTCTATTAATAGAACCTTGTGTTTTATGAATGGAACCCTGTGTACTATGAATAGAACCCTGTGTTTTATGAATGAAATTATGTGTTCTCTGAATGAAAACCACCCGTGATCTATTAATATAACCATGTGTTCTATGAATAAAACCTTGTGTTCTATTAATAGAACCCTGTGTTCTATGAATGGAACCCTGTGTTCTATGAATAGAACCCTGTGTTTTATGAATGAAACCATGTGTTCTCTGAATGGAAACCACCCGTGATCTATAAATATAACCATCTGTTCTATGAATAAAACCTTGTGTTCTATGAATAGAACCCTGTGTTCTATAAATGGAACCCTGTGTTTTATGAATAGAACCCTGTGTTTTATTAATGAAATTATGTGTTCTCTGAATGGAAACCACCCGTGATCTATAAATATAACCATGTGTTCTATGAATAAAACCTTGTGTTCTATTCATAGAACCCTGTGTCCTATGAATGGAACCCTGTGTTCTATGAATAGAACCCTGTGTTTTATGAATGAAACCATGTGTTCTCTGAATGGAAACCACCCGTGATCTATATATATAACCATCTGTTCTATGAATAAAACCTTGTGTTCTATGAATTTCTATTCATGTTCTATAAATATAACCATCTGTTCTATGAATAAAACCTTGTGTTCTATGAATAGAACCCTATGTTCTATGAATAGAACCCTGTGTTCTATAAATGGAACCCTGTGTTTTATGAATAGAACCCTGTGTTTTATTAATGAAATTATGTGTTCTCTGAATGGAAACCACCCGTGATCTATAAATATAACCATGTGATCTATGAATAAAACCTTGTGTTCTATTAATAGAACCCTGTGTCCTATGAATGAAACCCTGTGTTCTATGAATAGAACCCTGTATTTTATGAATGAAACCTTGTGTTCTCTGAATGGAAACCACCCGTGATCTATAAATATAACCATCTGTTCTATGAATGAAACCTTGTGTTCTATGAATAGAACCCTGTGTTCTATAAATGGAACCCTGTGTTCTATGAATAGAACCCTGTGTTTTATGAATGAAATTATGTGTTCTCTGAATGGAAATCACCCGTGATCTATAAATATAACCATGTGTTCTATGAATAAAACCTTGTGTTCTATTAATAGAACCTTGTGTTTTATGAATGGAACCCTGTGTACTATGAATAGAACCCTGTGTTTTATGAATGAAATTATGTGTTCTCTGAATGAAAACCACCCGTGATCTATTAA